>NC_057804.1:89096-240649 GCF_018294505.1 Triticum aestivum
AACAGTGTGTTATATCCTACGAAAACGACCAGAAATGCTCGAAACGACAAGTTTTGACGACGTCCAAATAGCCGTGTACGGGGGGTCAAGGGACATGAAAACCGTCCCCGGACCGCAAAAAAGTGTGTTATAGCCTACGAAAACGACCAGAAATGCTCGAGACGATGAGTTTTGATGACGTCCAAATAGCAGTGTACCGGGGGTCATAGGACATGAAAACCATCCCTGGACCCCAAAACAGTGTGTTATAGCTTACGAAAACGGCCAGAAATGCTCCAAACGACGAGTTTTGACGATGTGAAAATAGCCGTCTACCGGGGGTCACGAGCCATCGAAATCGTCCCCTGACCCCAAAAAAGTGTGTTATAGTCCACGAAAACGGCCAGAAATGCTCAAAACGACGAGTTTTGATGATGTCCAAATAGTTGTGCACTGGTGGTCACGGGCCATCGAAATCATCCCCGGACCACAAAACAGGGTGTTATAGCCCACGAAAACGGCAAAATATGCTCGAAAACGCGTCGTTTCGATGGCTCGTGACCCCCGGTAGACGGCTATTTTGACGTCGTCAAAACTCGTCGTTTCGAGCATTTCTGGCCGTTTTCGTAAGCTATAACACATTGTTTTGGGGTCCAAGGATGGTCTTCATGTCCTATGACCCCCAGTACACGACTATTTGGACGTCATCAAAACTCGTCGTTTCGAGCATTTCTGGCCGATTTCGTGGAATATAACACACTTTTTTGGGGTCTGGGGACGATTTCGATGGCCCGTGACCCCTAGTAGACGGCTATTTTGACGTCATCAAAACTCATCGTTTCGAGCATTTCTGGCCATTTTCGTAGGCTATAACGCATTTTTTCGGGTCCGAGGACGGTTTTCATGTCCCTTGATCCGCGGTATACGGCTATTTGGACGTCATCAAAACTCGTCGTTTCGAGCATTTCTAGCTGTTTTCATGGGCTATAACACACTGTTTTGGGGTCCGAGGACGATTTCGATGGCCTGTGACCACCAGTACACGACTATTTGGACATCGTCAAAAGTCATCGTTTGGAGCATTTCTAGCCGTTTAGTGGCTATAGCACACAATTTTTAGGGTGCGGGGACGATTTTGATGGCCCATAACCACCGATACAAGACTATCTGGACGTGGTCTAAATTCGTCGTTTTGGCTATTTCTGGCCGTTTT
The DNA here is from genome assembly GCF_018294505.1 of Triticum aestivum. NCBI lineage: Eukaryota > Viridiplantae > Streptophyta > Magnoliopsida > Poales > Poaceae > Triticum > Triticum aestivum. The sequence continues at coordinate 90,289 of NC_057804.1, forward strand.
TCTGGGCTATAACACACTGTTTTGGGGTCCGGGTCGGTTTTCATACCCCTTGATCCCCGGTAGACGGCTATTTTGATGTTGTCAACACTCGTCGTTTCGAGCATTTTTGGCCGTTTTCGTGGGCTATGACACCTTGTTTTGTGGTCCGGGGACGATTTCGATGGGCAGTGACGGCTATTTTGACGCCATGAAAACTCGTAATTTCGAGCATTTCTGGTTGTTTTTGTAGGCTATAACACACTGTTTTGGGGTCCGGGTCGGTTTTCATGTCCCTTGACCCCCGGTACACTGCTATTTGAATGTCGTCAAAACTCGTAGTTTTGAGCATTTTTGCCGTTTTCGTGGGCTATAACACCCTGTTTTGTGGTCCGGGGATGCTTTCGATGGCCCGTTACCACCAGTACACAACTATTTGGACATCATCAAAACTCGTCGTTTCGAGCATTTCTGGTCGTTTTCGTGGGCTATAGCACATTGTTTTTAGGGTGCGGGGACGATTTCGATGGCCCATAACCCTCGGTACACGGCTATTTGGACGTGGTCAAAACTCGTCGTTTTGGCCATTTCTTGCCGTTTTCATGGGCTATAACACACTATTTTGGGGTCCGGGGACGATTTTGTATAGATTGAATAGGTGTTAATAAAAAACATTTGGCTCATTTAGAGTAGGTCCAAAAAAACTTGATTACAAATGGGCTGGTTACCCTAGCCTAGGAGCTCATTGGGGGCACATTTCTCAAATTCAAATTTCTTTGACCTCCTCTAAATCACCTCAAATTTTGCACACATGATCTTCTACACAAACATAGATAGTTTGCCAAGGTTTTATTTTTTGCATTTTCTTGAATTTACACAAACATACATAGATAATTTGCTGGTGGGAAAAAGCATGCATTTGATTTGATTAATAAACATGAGACTAATAACATGTGTGATCAGTGAAGCAACACTGAAACAACATGTGTGATTAGTGAAGCAACACTGAAACAACATGTCTGATCAGTGAAGCAACACTGAAACAACATGTGTGATCATTGCAGCGCCTAAACTCATAGTTCAAAACATCTAAACGGAACTAACCATCACTAGTAGAAAATGGCCAATTTGTCCTGGTTCATAAGGCCCATTTGTCCTGGTTCCAGAACCAGGACTAAAGGGTCGGTACTAAAGCCTAATACCTTTAGTCCCGATTCTTATATGAACCGGGACAGATGGGTCCCCACGTGGCCGCTGCGGCTTGCCCAGGCAGGAGGGCCTTTTGTCCCGGTTGGTAGAACCAACCGAGACTAAAAGGCATCCACGCGCCAGCGCTTCAGGGGCTGGGGTTTTTGTTTTTTTGAAGGGGGGGTGGGGGTGAGGGAGTCCTGGACTAAGGGGTCCTCGGGCGTCTGGCCTGTTATCCATGGGCCAGACTGATGGGCTGTGAAGACATGAAGGCCGAAGACTGCACCGTGTCTGGATTGGGCTCTACTTGGCGTGGAAGGCAAGCTTGGCGATCAAAGATAACTTCTTATGTACCCTAGATCCTCTCGGTGTATATATAAACCGAAGGGGGGGGTAGTCCGGGGGAGATACCCCATATACTCATTACCATACCCATATAGGCTAGACTTCTAGGATTTAGCCATTACGATCTCGTGGTAGATCAACTCTTGTAATATTCATATTCATCAAGATCAATCAAGCAGGAAGTAGGGTATTACCTCCATAGAGAGGGCTCGAACCTGGGTAAACGTCGTGTCCCCTGTCTCCTGTTACCATCGATCCTAGACGCACAGTTCGGGACCCCCTACCCGAGATCCACCGGTTTTGACACCGACATTGGTGCTTTCATTGATAGTTCCACTATGCCGTCGACAAAAGGTTCGATGGCCCCTTCAATCGTCAATAACGACGCTGTCCAAAGAGGAACCTTCCTCCCCGAACAGATCTTCATATTTGACGGCTTCATACTATGGGCCAACTTGCTTGGCCATCTAGAGCAGATCGACAACTACGCTCTTGGCCATCAGGTCAGATTCGAAAGCTTGAATTACGTCGTGGACATCCGTGGAGATTTGAACTTCGAAGGATTCAAGACCGCGGCAACCGCTCCCCATCGTCTCGATGAACATGGCTTAAAGCTGTCATCGGGCCGCATCTAGGAGATAGCTCCTGTAGCAGCTCTAGCCTTAAATCTGGAGCAGATCAAGTCGCCCGAAGATGGGAAGCTCGACCCCATCACGAGGGCCACCGATTCCGTGGCGCTGGAGCCGCACGCAGATTCCACTTCATATGGTATCATCAACAGAACCTCGGACTCGCCTCCGATGTTGAACTCGGAACCCTGCGAGCCCGCATATACCGAACAAGGTCGGTTATCGATCTTCAAGTTTAGCGCCGTAGATGTCTTCCAACACTCTCCCATGGGTGACGTACTAAACTCGCTAAAAACCTATCCTTGGCAAATGACTCGTCGCCGAACTATGTTCGGTTCGAACTTTCAGCGGACGATGGAGAATTTTGTTTTCCACCCGCCACCCACTTCGTAGCCACTGTTGAAGACCTAACCAACACAACCGACCCCCGCCAGAGCTTACTACCTGCTCAACCCGGGATGCCGACTTCATGGTATGACATGTGTATAATAGACACACCTTACGGTGCTCTCGACGATGACAACGAGGATCCGGTCAAGAATAAACCACCTAGTACACAGCCCGGACACTGACGCCCTAGGTCACATCGCCCAAGAAAAAACACTGCCAGCACCAGAGAAGATGATACTCCGGACAACAAAGACCCTGTTGAGGTAGAATCCCAGCAGGAGGAACAAGAAGGCGGGCAAGATAGCTCTAATGAATAGACCACATATGGGGACTCGGAGGACAACAATTATCTCCCACTCTCCAAGGAAGAGGAGACCCTCGACAACGAGGATTTTATCATGCCCAAGGAACCTCTCGAGCAGGAGCGCTTCAAACATCGGCTTATAGCCACTGCAAGGAGCCTAAGAAAGAAGCAGTTGCAGCTTCAAGCAAACCAAGATCTGCTCAACGATAGATGGACCGAGGTCTTGGCCGCCAAAGAATACAGCCTTAGCAGCCCAGTCAAAAGCCACCCCAAGAATAAGTGGCTCCCTCAATACGATGGTAGAGCGATGGAACCCATACCACCATCGAACAATGCGGCGGGCCGACCATAGTTCAGTCCATACAAAGCAGCAACCCATGCAGAGCACCATACCAACCCATCCGGCATTCAAAACAAAACAGCTCGGGGGGAATACCCATGATATCAACCAAGACACGGAGGTAGAGCAGGACGCACAAGATCGATGTACAGATCACGAAGATATACCCCGACCGACGATGATGGTCGCCTATTTGGACGCTATAAAGCCGACCATGCCCGGTTCGAGCACCGTAAACGGAGCCCACCGGAGGTGCTTCATAGTGTGGCCCAACATAGAGGAGCCGCAGACCCTCTTTGCTTCACTAACTAAGTAATGGAGCACGAATTTCCAGACGGGTTTAAACACATCAACATCGAATCATATGATGTAACAACAGATCCCGCGGTATGGATCGAGGATTACCTCCTTCATATTCACATGGCCCACGGAGATGACCTCCACGCCATTAAGTACCTACCTCTCAAGCTCAAAGGGCCAGCTCGGTACTGGCTAAACAGTTTGCCAAAAAATTCCATTGGCAACTGGGAAGATTTGGAAGACGCCTTTCGAGACAACTTCCAGGGAACATATGTCCGGCCACTATACGGCGAGGACTTAAGTCACATTGTCCAGGAGCCTGGCGAGTCAACTAGTGAGCTCTGTACCAGGTTCTTAGTCAAAAAGAACCAAATTGTCGACTGTCCGGACGCAGAAGCCCTTGCGGATGAGGGAGTCCTGGATTAGGGGGTCTCCGGACAGCCAGACTGTTGGACTATGAGGATACGAGATTGAAGACTTCGTCCCGTGTCCGGATGGGACTCTACTTGGCGTGGAAGGCAAGCTAGGCAATACGGATATGCATATCTCCTCCTTTGTAACCGACCTTGTGTAACCCTAGCCTCCTCTCGTGTCTATATAAACCGGAGGGTTTTAGTCCGTAGGACAACATACAATCATACCATAGGCTAGCTTTTAGGGTTTAGCCTCTCCGATATCGTGGTAGATCAACTCTTGTACTACTCATATTATCAAGAATAATCAAGCAGGACGGAGTGTTTTACCTCCATCAACAGGGCCCGAACCTGGGTAAAACATCGTGTCCCCTGCCTCATGTTACCATCTGCCTTAGACGCACAGTTCGGGACCCCCTACCCGAGATCCACCGGTTTTGACACCGACATTGGTGCTTTCATTGAGAGTTCCTCTATGTCATCACCGTTAGGCTTGATGGGTCCTTCAATCATCAATAGCGATGTAGTCCAGGGTGAGACTTTTCTCCCCGGACAGATCTTTGTATTCGGCGGCTTCGCACTGCGGGCCAACTCGCTTGGCCATCTGGAGCAGATCAAGAGTTACGCCCCTGGCCACTAGGTCAGGTTTGGAAGCTTAAACTACACGGCCGATATCCGTGGAGACTTGATCTTCGACGGATTCGAGTCCCTGCCGAGTGTGCCGCACGGTCACGATGAGCATGATTTAGCTCTACCATCGGACAGTGTTTAGGAGACCGCACCGAAAACCGCTCCGACCCTCAATTCGGAGCCAATTGCGCCATCCATGGATGGGTGGATAGACCCCGCCACGGAGGCCGTATTCTCAGCGGCGATCGAGCCGAGTATCGACCTTACCCTTCACGAGAGTCGTACCGCCAAACTACCGGATTCTTCCCCGGCCATGGACTCCGAACTGCCTGCGCCCGTGCCTATCAGATCCGTCTGGGCGCCGATCATGGAGTTCACCTTCGCGGATATCTTTCAGCACTCGCCCTTCGGTGACATACTGAGCTCATTAAGCTCTCTCTCCCGTCAGGAGAGTCCTGGCCAAACTATGTTCGGCAGGATTGGGATGCGGATGACGAAGAAATTCGCCGCCCACCCACCACCCACTTAGTAGCCACGGTCGACGATTTGACCGACATGCTCGACTTCGACTCCAAAGACATCGACGTTATGGACGACGATGCAGGAGACGAACAGGAACCACTGCCCACAAGGCACTGGACGCCCACTTCATCATATGATGTATACATGGTGGACACACCCAAAGAAAATGATGACGAGGAACAGAAGGACGCAGCGAAGGGTTGTTCCTTCAAGAAGCAGTCAAAGCGGCGGCGTAAGCGCCGCTCCAAATCTCGCCTCGGTAGAAACAACGATCATATAGACCCAGCGATAGAGCAGGGTGAACCATCGCCCGACCACGACAACACGGAGAATCAAACCGAACAACCCGACTCCGTCGAAGATAACAGTCCGAACGACATCACACTGAACAGGCACCCGGAGCAACAGAATGCCCATCAAAGGCTTGTTGCCACTGCAAGGAGTCTCAAAAGCAGAACCAAAGGCTCAGGGCTGCACAAGACACACTCAGAATCAGATGGAGTGAAGTACTCAACACTGCAGCGAAGTACGGCGGTAATCGCCACACCAAGAGCTACCCGAAGCGAAAGTTGCTACCTGAATTCGATGAGGAGGCCTTAGATACCCCGCAACCAAAAAACAAAACGACCATCCGGTCGGATAGACGACCTCATGGCCAACATAGAGCGGCAAACGACACCGCACATAAGCCAGTATGCGATCCACGTGAGGGCTCACATCAAAAGGACGACGCAACCAGATCCATCTACGGGCTACGCAAGCGCGCTCCAGCATGCAATGCAACACAACAAACATCCCAAAACCATGGTACACCCAAATACAGGGGTACCGCACACCCCCTATGTTTCACCGATGAGGTGTTGGACCATGAATTTCTAGAGGGATTCAAACCCGTAAACATAGAGGCGTACGACGGAACGACAGACCCTGGGGTCTGGATTGAGGACCACATCCTCCATATCCATATGGCTCAAGGAGACGATCTCCATGCCATCAAGTACTTACCCCTCAAGCTCAAAGGGCCAGCTCGGCACTGGCTTAAAAGCCTCCCCGAAAACTGCATTGGAAGTTGGGAAGAGCTTGAAGATGCCTTTCGGGCAAATTTTCAAGGGACCTATGTCCGACCACCGGATGCAGACGATTTAAGTCATATAACTCAACAGCCCGGAGAGTCAGCCCGAAAGTTTTGGAACAGGTTCCTCACTAAAAAGAACCAAATAGTCGACTGTCCGGACACCGAAGCCTTAGCAGCTTTCAAGCACAGCGTTCGAGACGAATGGCTTGTCAGACACCTCGGCCAAGAAAAGCCGAGAACAATGGCAGCATTAACAAGCCTCACGACCCGCTTTTGCGCAGGCGAGGACAGCTGGTTAGCCCGATGCAGCACCAGCAACCCAAGTACATCCGAAGTCAGGGACGGAAACGGGAAATCACGGCGCCGCAAAAACAAGCGCTGGAATAAAGAAGACAGCCCGAAGAGCACGACGATAAATGCTGGATTCAGAAGCTCTCGGCCAGGTCAGCAAAAGCTGCCGTCCAAAGGCAATAGAGACGAACTGTCCAGCCTAAATAAGATTCTGGACCAAATATGTCAGATCCATAGCACCCCCGATAAACCTGCAAATCATACCGATAGAGAATGTTGGGTCTTCAAGCAGTCCGGCAAACTCAACGCCGAACATAAGGGGCAGGATACACCAATCGAAGACGAGGACGAGCCTCGCAAGCAAAGCACTGGGGAACAGAAGAAATTCCCACCGAAAGTCAAAACAGTAAATGTGTTATATGTGACAAAGGGGAGAAACAAAGCGGCACTCTGAGAGACACATGCCCCAGGGCCTATCACCGCAGAGTTTTGCCACTGGTCGTCCCAACCGATCACCTTCCACCATCGGGATTACTCGGCAAGTATCCGGCGTGCAGGATGGGCTGCCTTGGTATTAGACCCAATAATTGACGGATACCACTTCACACGAGTCCTGATGGACGGCGGCAGCAGTTTAAACCTGATATATCAGGGCACAGTCCGCAAAATGGGGATAGACCCACCAAAAATTAGCCGCAGTAATACTACCTTTAAAGGAATAACGCCAGGCCCAGAGGCCCATTGCACGGGCTCCCTGTTACTAGAGGTTATATTCGGCTTTCCCGATAACTTCCTCAACGAAAATTTAACGTTCCACATCGCTCTGTTCCAAAGTGGTTATCAAGCACTACTCGGACGCGAAGCTTTCGCTCGCTTTAACGCAATACCGCATTACGCTTCCCTCATGCTTAAGATGCCCGGTCCACGCGGCATCATTACAGTAAATGGAAACATTGAGCGCTCCTTCCACGTGGAAGACCGTGCGGCTGCCTTGGCAGCCGCACACTAAACGACCTCACCAACTACAGCATCTGACAGGTCGTTAAGTCCACAGACACGGTTGGACGAGTCCGGCGCAGCTATATGTAATTAATACAGGTTTGATGGCTATACCCCTATTACAATACAAGGGGCTCAACGCGCACAAACAAGTGACAATTAGGCTCAACTTTACTCATTTCGAACAGTACATGGTTTATTTAGTATAACCTACCTTTTGCACGATAACTTTTCAATTAAGTTCCTTTCTTTTTCAAATGACCATCGTGCTACGCCCGTCCAGAATATGGCACAATGGAGACACAGGCACAGACGTGCAGCAGGGACCCGTTCCAAGGATTCTTTTTAGATTAAGACCCTGCGTAAACCTTTTTTACTGTCTCTTGTTGATACACATCCCCCAGATTCTCAATACAATTGAGAAGGATGCTGACATATTGACGTGTGGCCACATCAGAATATTGCACGTACCTGGACACCAGGGGCTTATTACAAAGGGCACTGCTTAAGCCCGGTTTACACCATAAAGACCAAATAACCTAGGGAGTGTTTGGCGTCGCGGGTTTGGCCTTATATGCATCAGCTCCAAATCATGTCTTTGGTCAAATGTTAGTATAACTTAGGGAGTGTTTTGTTGCCTTACGTTCCGCTCTATCGGCTAAGGCGGCACCAGGAGAACTAATGCGATTGTGCCCTGCTTCATCCGGACGAGCACCTTTGTAGAGAAAGCCGAAAACTGACTGTCATGATATAGCGTGAGACTGGTCAACCACTTGATGACCTAGCAGAATCTTTGGGATTCCTCCGCCTTAACGAAGGGCCATTTCTCGGCCAGGCATGTACGCACCCCGAATTCGGATGAGTGCGGAGCCACCAGAGGCTATATAGTAGCCCCACTGTCAAACTCCTCTGGCTAAGTGAAAGTGTTAAAGCATTATAGTCCGATTGCCTAGTTCGCTGCGCTATCACCTCCTTAATGGAACAAGACATTGGATCAAGTGTGAACATGCGTCTTCTGCGAACACCCCCGCATTATATGCGTGGGGGCTGAAGCCGATGACTGCCATCTTTCAGGTTATATACACATATACATAAACGGACGCACAGGAGGCATCATAGTACTTTCGGGCAAAAGTATAAATACAACCTTGATAATCTCAATAAAACATTGTTTTTACAATGGGAATACATGTCACTCAAACATAATATTCTTCGAGCACTGAGCCTCTATCAAACGAGCACCTTCAAGAACTTCTTTAAAGTAGTGCTCGACAGCCACTCGGCCTATGGCCGAACCCTGTGCCACAATAGTGGTGGCATCCATCTCCGCCCAGTATGTTTTGACACATGCAAGGGCCATCCGCGAGCCTTCTATGCACGCCGACCTCTTTACAGCATCGATGCGTGGTACCGCGCCAAGGAATTGTTGCACTAAGCTAAAGTAGCTATTCGGCCTTGGCCATCCTGGCCACACATGATCCACAACGGACCTCATGGCCAGTCCGGATAATCTATGGAGCTCGGCCCAACCGGTCAACCACTCATTTAGCAACAGCGGACGGACTGGAGCATGAAACTGTGACCATAACAACTTCTCCACTTCAGGACCTTTCTGATCCTGGAAGTACTCGGTCGCATCCGCAGCACTCGCAGCCAAATCCATGTACTCATCCGCAGAACTCCATAGCCGGTCCAGAGGAGCATCTTTCGGACCTCCAAACTTCGTCTGCAATAAGAAGGGCTTCCCAGTAACGATATCCGCAGCTTGATTCAGCTCCTCCTTCGTCGCTCTAAGTTTGGAGCGGGCTTCCTTGGCAGCCACCTGGGCCTTCTCCAGGTCCGTCGCCTTCACCCGGTTTTCTTCTTCAAGAAGCCGGTAACGGTCAGCAGCATCTTTCAACTCCACGGCCATCTTGGAAATTTTTTCTTTGCTCCCGCAATGTGCGGCCTGTTCGGCCCTTAACTCTTCGGCCGCCTTTAAAGCGGCCGCAATACTACTCCTTGCTTGCTCCTTGGCTCAGGCAAGCTCCGCCCGAAGGGTCTCCATGGTGGCAGCTCCATCTGCAGTCACAACATATTAAAGATACTGGCATCATGCTGCTCTTACTATGTGACATTCACCAGAAAAATCACCTACCCTATGCCTTGTCAAGCCGCTTGTTAACAAGCACGATGTCGGCATCTGCCGCATCCAGTTGCTGCTTTAGTTCGGCAAACCCATCTGTCCGGCTAGCCACCGGAGCTTCAACCACCTGTGCATACAGGCGGTCTGGTTATTACCTGGGACTATGATCCTCTGTTTGCCGCCGTTTTCGACGACAACCAGAGTCTCAGGGGCTACTATCTAGACAGGGCACACCTAAAAATGTGCGGTATTGTCAAAAATGTACATCATTTCACGTACCTCAAAAACCGTGAGTAGACTCATAAAAGCTTCATGCAACCCGCTTTCGGCGGATGAAATCCTTTCAATCACCATACCCATCAACGTACGGTGCTCTTCTGAGATAGTCGCTCGCTCTAGCAGATCCCTCAGTACGTCTGACCGCACAACAGACGGTGCCGGACTCTTTTGATTGCTCTCTTCAAGAGCGGGATACTGAGGACTTCGGGTGGCCATAGGATTACCTTCTGGCCTTGCCGGATCAGGAGAAACCCTCCGCGACGACACCTCGGGGTCACCTGCCTCGTGAGGCGGTGTGGCAGGGGGAGGCGTTTCGCTCTCCATCATCTCTAGAAGAAGATCCCCTGAAGACGACTCTGCTGAGAAGGGCTAAGATCCGAACTACAAGATAAATGCTTCGGTTATTTTCCTCAGAAGTAAAGCGAGCTATTTTCATTATTAAGTACCCTTTTACTTACAGCTCGGTGTTGGGCTGATCCCCTTGAGGGCATAGTGTGGCCAGGGTAGCCCCTGAGGCAGGACCCTCCGGCGAAGATTTCTTCCCCCGTTTGGAGACCATTGTCTCCGGGTCCTCGGAGGCGGTCCTCTTCCTTCCCTGGGGAGAGGAAGTTTCATTCCCTTCTCCCCGGCTAACCTCGTTCACGGAGGCGCTTTAGCCCTCTTTATTCCCCCCTTCATCTTCCTTTGAGGGCACTAGACAAGGTGCTGGCTCAAGCATCTTTTCCAGCACCGGATTGTCCAAGCCTTCAGGAAGGGGGGCCGAACACTGGATCATCTTCGCCTTTGTTATCCAGTCCTGGTCAAAGAGCAATTCTTCATAATGATGTCATGATGAATAAAAGGACAGTGCGTTCGGCCATGGGCTTACTTACTTGGGCAGCGGGGCGGTTGCAGCTCAGGCCCACGTCCTCGGTAGTGTCCGAACATTCTATTTGGGGTCCGAAGAACGATTTGTACATCTCCTCGTGCGTCATACCGAGGAAATTCTGAATAGTGTGCGGTCCTTCCGGGTTGAATTCCCACATGCGGAGGGGCCGGCGTTTGCAAGGCTGGACTCGACGAACCAGCATAACTTGCATTACCATAACCAGACTGAAATCTCCCTCGAAGAGATCTCGGATACGGCTCTGCAGTATCGGCATGTCCTTGGCTGGACCCCAGCTCAGCCCCCTGCTGATCCATGACATCAGTTGTGGTGGAGGGCCCGAGCGAAAGGTGGTGGCAGCTACCCACTAGGCACTTCAGGGAGCTGTGACGTTAAACCACTCCCGTTGCCACAATCCGGACACCTCTGGAAAGGAACCCATTGGCCATGGAGCATTAGCAATTTTGCTTATTAGAGCACCTCTGCACGCTGCGTACTGCCCCTCGACCATCTTCGGCTTCACATCAAAGGTCTTGAGCCACAAACCGAAGTGAGGGGTAATGCGGAGGAAGGCCTCACAAACGACAATAAATGACGAGATGTGAAGAAGGGAATCCGGGGCCAGATCGTGAAAATCCAGCCCGTAATAGAACATAAGACCCCTAACAAAGGGATCCAGAGCGAGGCCTAGTCCTCGGAGGAAGTGGGAGACGAACACGACACTCTCGTTGGGTTCGGGAGTAGGGACGACCTGCCCTCGGGCGGGCAGCTGTTGGGGAACGTAGCAGAAATTTAAAATCTTTCTACGCATCACCAAGATCAATCTATGGAGTCATCTAGCAACAAGGGGAAGAGGAGTGCATCTACATACCCTTGTAGATCGTGAGCGAAGCGTTCAAGAGAATGGGGTTGATAGAGTCGTACTCGTCGTGATCCAAATCATCGATGACCGAGCGCCGAACGGATGGCACCTCCGCGTTCAACACACGTACGGTTGGGAGAGACGTCTCCTCCTTCTTGATCTAGCAAGGGGAGAGGAGAGGTTGATGGAGATCCAGCAGCACGATGGCGTGGTGGTGGAAGCAGCGAGATCTCGGCAGGGCTTCGCCAAGCACCAACGAGAGGGAGAAGTGTCACGGAGGGAGAGGGAGGCGCCAGGGACTTGGGTGCGGCTGCCCTCCCTCCACTCCAATATATATAGGGGCCAGGGGGGCGCCGGCCCCTCTAGATCCCATCTAGATGGGGGGGCGGCGGCCAAGGGGGTGGCGTGGCCCCCAAGCCAAGTGGAGGCGCCCCCCACCCCTAGGGTTTCTAACCCTAGGCGCAGGAGGAGGCCCAAGGGGGGCGCACCAGCCCACCAGGGGCTGGTTCCCTTCCCACTTCAGCCCATGGGGCCCTCCGGGATAGGTGGCCCCACCCGGTGGACACCCGGGACCCTTCTGGTGGTCCCGGTACAATACCGGTGACCCCCGAAACTTTCCCGGTGGCCGAAACTGGTCTTCCTGTATATAAATATTTACCTCCGGACCAATCCGGAACTCCTCGTGACATCCAGGATCTCATCCGGGACTCCGAACAACTTTCGGGTTGCCGCATACTAATATCTATACAACCCTAGCGTCACCGAACCTTAAGTGTGTAGACCCTACGGGTTCGGGAACCATGCAGACATGACCGAGACAACTCTCCGGTCAATAACCAACAGCAGGATCTGGATACCCATGTTGGCTCCCACATATTCCACGATGATCTCATCGGATGAACCACGATGTCGAGGATTCAATCAATCCTGTATTCAATTCCCTTTGTCAATCGGTACGTTACTTGCCCGAGATTCGATCGTCCGTATCCCAATACCTTGTTCAATCTCGTTACCGGCAAGTCACTTTACTCGTTCCGTAACACATCATCCCGTGACCAACTACTTAGTCACACTGAGCTCATTATGATGATGCATTACCGAGTGGGCCTAGAGATACCTCTCCGTCATACGGAGTGACAAATCCCAGTCTCGATTCATGCCAACCCAACAGACACTTTCAGAGATACCTGTAGTGTACCTTTATAGCCACCCAGTTATGTTGTGACGTTTGGTACACCCAAAGCACTCCTACGGTATCCGGGAGTTGCACAATCTCATGGTCTAAGGAAATGATACTTGACACTTAGAAAAGCTCTAGCAGACGAACTACACGATCTTGTGCTATGCTTAGGATTGGGTCTTGTCCATCACATCATTCTCCTAATGATGTGATCCCGTTATCAATGACATCCAATGTCCATGGTCAGGAAACCGTAACCATCTATTGATCAACGAGCTAGTCAACTAGAGGCTTACTAGGGACATGTTGTGGTCTATATATTCACACATGTATTACGATTTCCGGATAACACAATTATAACATGAACAATAGACAATTATCATGAACAAGGAAATATAATAATAACCATTTTATTATTGCCTCTAGGGCATATTTCCAACAGTCTCCCACTTGCACTAGAGTCAATAATCTAGTTACATTGTGATGAATCGAACACCCATAGAGTTCTGGTGTTGATCATGTTTTGCTCGAGGGAGAGGTTTAGTCAACGGATCTGCGACATTCAGGTCCGTATGCACTTTACAAATATCTATGTCTCCATTTTGAACATTTTCACGAATGGAGTTGAAGCGACGCTTGATATGCCTGGTCTTCCTGTGAAACCTGGGCTCCTTGGCAAGGGCAATAGCTCCAGTGTTGTCACAGAAGAGAGTCATCGGGCCCGACGCATTGGGAATAACTCCTAGGTTGATAATGAACTCCTTCACCCAGATTGCTTCTTGTGCTACCTCCGAGGCTGCCATGTACTACGCTTCACATGTAGATCCCGCCACGACGCTTTGCTTGCAACTGCACCAGCTAACTGCCCCACCATTCAAAATATACACGTATACGGTTTGTGACTTGGAGTCATCCAAATCTATGTCGAAGCTAGCATCGACGTAACCCTTTACGACGAGCTCTTCGTCACCTCCATAAACGAGAAACATATCCTTAGTCCTTTTCAGGTACTTCAGGATATTCTTGACCGATGTCCAGTGTTCCATGCCGGGATTACTTTGGTACCTTCCTACCAAACTAACGACAAGGTTTACATCAGGTCTGGTACATAGCATGGCATACATAATAGACCCTATGGCCGAGGCATAGGGGACGACATTCATCTTTTCTCTATCTTCTGCCGTGGTCGGGCATTGAGCCGTGCTCAATCTCGTACCTTGCAACACAGGCAAGAACCCCTTCTTTGACTGATCCATATTGAACTTCTTCAATATCTTGTCAAGGTATGTACTCTGTGAAAGACCAATGAGGCGTCTCGATCTATCTCTATAGATCTTGATGCCTAATATATAAGCAGCTTCTCCAAGATCCTTCATTGAAAAACACTTGTTCAAGTAGGCCTTTATGCTTTCCAAGAATTCTATATCATTTCCCATCAATAGTATGTCATCCACATATAATATGAGAAATGCTACAGAGCTCCCACTCACTTTCTTGTAAACACAGGCTTCTCCATAAGTCTGCGTAAACCCAAACGCTTTGATCATCTCATCAAATCGAATGTTCCAACTCCGAGATGCTTGCACCAGCCCATAGATTGAGCGTTGGAGCTTGCACACCTTGTCAGCATTCTTAGGATCGACAAAACCTTCCGGCTGCATCATATACAATTCTTCCTTAAGGAAACCATTAAGGAATGTCGTTTTGACGTCCATTTGCCATATCTCATAATCATAGAATGCGGCTATTGCTAACATGATTCGGACGGACTTCAGCTTCGCTACGGGTGAGAAAGTCTCATCGTAGTCAACCCCTTGAACTTGTCGATAACCCTTAGCGACAAGCCGAGCCTTATAGATGGTCACATTACCATCCGCGTTTGTCTTCTTCTTAAAGATCCATTTATTTTCTATGGCTCGCCGATCATCGGGCAAGTCAGTCAAAGTCCATACTTCGTTTTCATACATGGATCCTATCTCGGATTTCACGGCTTCCAGCCATTTTTCGAAATCTGGGCCCGCCATCGCTTCTTCATAGTTCGAAGGTTCACCATTGTCCAACAACATGATTTCCAGGACAGGGTTGCCGTACCACTCTGGTGCGGAACGTGTCCTTGTGGACCTACGAAGTTCAGTAGCAACTTGATCTGAAGTTTCATGATCATCATCATTAACTTCCTCTCTAGTCGGTGCAGGCACCTCAGGAACATTTTCCTGAGCTGCGCCACTCTCCGGTTCAAGAGGCAATACTTCATCAAGTTCTACTTTCCTCCCACTTACTTCTTTCGAGAGAAACTCTTTCTCTAGAAAGGATCCATTCTTGGCAACAAAGATCTTGCCTTCGGATCTGAGGTAGAAGGTATACCCAATAGTTTCTTTAGGGTATCCTATGAAGACGCATTTTTCCGATTTGGGTTCGAGCTTTTCAGGTTGAAGTTTCTTCACATAAGCATCGCATCCCCAAACTTTTAGAAACGACAGCTTAGGTTTCTTCCCAAACCATAATTCATACGGTGTCGTCTCAACGGATTTCGACGGAGCCCTATTTAAAGTGAATGCGGCAGTCTCTAAAGCATAGCCCCAAAATGACAGCGGTAGATCGGTAAGAGACATCATAGATCGCACCATATCCAATAGAGTGCGATTACGACGTTCGGACACACCATTACGCTGAGGTGTTCCAGGCGGCGTGAGTTGTGAAACTATTCCACATTTCCTTAAGTGCGTGCCAAATTCGTGACTCAAATATTCTCCCCCACGATCTGATCGCAAGAACTTGATTTTCCTGTCACGTTGATTCTCAACCTCACTCTGAAATTCCTTGAACTTTTCAAAGGTCTCAGACTTGTGTTTCATTAAGTAGACATACCCATATCTACTCAAGTCATCAGTGAGGGTGAGAACATAACGATAGCCACCGCGAGCCTCAACACTCATTGGACCGCACACATCAGTATGTATGATTTCCAATAAGTTGGTTGCTCGCTCCATTGTTCCGGAGAACGGAGTCTTGGTCATTTTGCCCATGAGGCATGGTTCGCACGTGTCAAATGATTCATAATCAAGAGACTCCAAAAGTCCATCTGCATGGAGTTTCTTCATGCGTTTGACACCAATGTGACCAAGGCGGCAGTGCCACAAGTATGTGGGACTATCATTATCAACCTTACATCTTTTGGTATTCACACTATGAATATGTGTAACATCACGTTCGAGATTAAATAAGAATAAACCATTGACCAGTGGGGCATGACCATAAAACATATCTCTCATATAAATAGAACAACCATTATTCTCGGATTTAAATGAGTAGCCATCTCGTATTAAACGAGATCCTGATACAATGTTCATGCTCAAAGCTGGCACTAAATAACAATTATTGAGGTTTAAAACTAATCCCGTAGGTAAATGTAGAGGTAGCGTGCCGACGGCGATCACATCGACCTTGGAACCATTCCTGAAGCGTATCGTCACCTCGTCCTTCGCCAGTCTCCGCTTATTCCGCAACTCCTGTTTTGAGTTACAAATATGAGCAACCGCACCGGTATCAAATACCCAGGAGCTACTACGAGTACTGGTAAGGTACACATCAATAACATGTATATCACATATACCTTTGGTGTTGCCGGCCTTCTTGTCCGCTAAGTACTTGGGGCAGTTCCGCTTCCAGTGACCACTTCCCTTGCAATAACAACACTCAGTCTCGGGCTTGGGTCCATTCTTTGGCTTCTTCCCGGCAGCTTGCTTACCGGGCGTGGCAACCCCCTTGCCGTACTTCTTGAAGTTCTTTTTACCCTTGCCTTTCTTGAACTTAGTGGTTTTATTCACCATCAACACTTGATGTTCCTTTTTGATTTCCACCTCCGCTGATTTCAGCATCGAATATACCTCAGGAATGGTCTTTTCCATCCCCTGCATATTGAAGTTCATCACAAAGCTCTTGTAGCTAGGTGGGAGCGACTGAAGGATTCTGTCAACGACCGCATCATCCGGGAGATTAACTCCCAGCTGAGACAAGCGGTTGTGCAACCCAGACATTTTGAGTATGTGCTCGCTGACGGAACTATTCTCCTCCATCTTACAACTGTAGAACTTGTCGGAGACTTCATATCTCTCGACCCGGGCATGAGCTTGGAAAACCATTTTCAGCTCTTGGAACATCTCATATGCTCCATGTTGCTCAAAACGCTTCTGGAGCCCCGGTTCTAAGCTGTAAAGCATGCCGCACTGAACCAGGGAGTAATCATCAACACGGGACTGCCAAGCATTCATAACGTCTTGGTTTGCTGGGGTGGTGCTTCACCTAGCGGTGCTTCAAGGACATATGCTTTCTTGGCAGCTATGAGGATGATCCTCAAGTTCCGGACCCAGTCCGTATAGTTGCTACCATCGTCTTTCAGCTTGGTTTTCTCTAGGAATGCGTTGAAGTTGAGGACAACATTAGCGTGGGCCATTTGATCTACAAGACATATTGTAAATATTTTAGACTAAGTTCATGATAATTAAGTTCATCTAATCAAATTATTCAATGAACTCCCACTCAGATAGACATCCCTCTAGTCATCTAAGTGATACATGATCCGATTCAACTAGGCCGTGTCCGATCATCACGTGAGACGGACTAGTCATCATCGGTGAACATCTTCATGTTGATCGTATCTTATATACGACTCATGTTCGACCTTTCGGTCTTCCGTGTACCGAGGCCATGTCTGTACATGCTAGGCTCGTCAAATCAACCTAAGTGTTTTGCGTGTGTAAATCTGGCTTACACCCGTTGTATGCGAACGTTAGAACCTACCACACCCAATCATCACGTGGTGCTTCGGAACAACGGACCTTAGCAATGGTGCACAGTTAGGGGGAACACTTTCTTGAAATTATTGCGAGGGATCATCTTATTTATGCTACCGTCGTTCTAAGAAAATAAGATGTAAAACATGATAAACATCACATGCAATCAAATAGTGACATGATATGGCCAATATCATTTTGCTCCTTTTGATCTCCATCTTCGGGGCGCCATGATCATCGTCGTCACCGGCATGACACCATGATCTCCAATCATCGTGTCTTCATGAAGTTGTCTCATCAACTATTACTTCTACTACTATGGCTAACGGCTAGCGATAAAGTAAAGTAATTACATGACGTTTATGTTGACACGCAGGTCATAAATAAATTAAGACAACTCCTATGGCTCCTGCCGGTTGTCATACTCATCGACATGCAAGTCGTGATTCCTATTACAAGAACATGATCAATCTCATACATCACATATATCATTCATCACATCATTTTGGCCATATCACATCACATGGCACATGCTGCAAAAACAAGTTAGACGTCCTCTAATTGTTGTTGCAAGTTTTTACGTGGCTGCTATAGGTTTCTCGCAAGAACGTTTCTTACCTACGCCAAAACCACAACGTGATTTGCCAATTTCTATTTACCCTTCATAAGGACCCTTTTCATCGAATCCGATCCGAGTAAAGTGGGAGAGACAGACACCCGCCAGCCACCTTATGCAACTAGTGCATGTCAGTCGGTGGAACCAGTCTCACGTAAGCGTACGTGTAAGGTCGGTCTGGGCCGCTTCATCCCACGATGTCGCCGAATCAAGATAATACTAGTAACGGCAAGTAAATTGACAAAATCAGTGCCCACAACAACTTGTGTTCTACTCGTGCATAGAAACTACACATAGACCTAGCTCATGATGCCACTGTTGGGGAACGTAGCAGAAATTTAAAAAATTTCTACGCATCACCAAGATCAATCTATGGAGTCATCTAGCAATGAGGGGAAGATGAGTGCATCTACATACCCTTGTAGATCGCGAGCGGAAGCGTTCAAGAGAACGGGGTTGATGGAGTCGTACTCGTCGTGATCCAAATCACCGATGACTGAGCGCCACGGACGGCACCTCCGCGTTCAACACACGTACGGTTGGGAGAGATGTCTCCTCCTTCTTGATCCAGCAAGGGGAGAGGAGAGGTTGATGGAGATCCAGCAGCACGACGGCGTGGTGGTGGAAGCAGCGGGATCTCGGCAGGGCTTCGCCAAGCACCAACGAGAGGGAGAAGTGTCACGGAGGGAGAGGGAGGCGCCAGGGACTTGGGTGTGGCTGCCCTCCCTCCCCACCAATATATATAGGGGCCACGGGGGCGCCGGCCCCTCCAGATCCCATCTAGATGGGGGGCGGCGGTCAAGGGGGTGGCCTGGCCCCCAAGCCAAGTGGAGGCGCCCCCCACCCCTAGGGTTTCTAACCCTAGGCGCAGGAGGAGGCCCAAGGGGGGCGCACCAGCCCACCAGGGGCTGGTTCCCTTCCCACTTCAGCCCATGGGGCCCTCCGGGATAGGTGGCCCCACCCGGTGGACCCCCGGGACCCTTCAGTGGTCCCGGTACAATACCAGTGACCCCCGAAACGTGGCCGAAACTGGTCTTCCTATATATAAATCTTTACCTTCGGACCATTCCGGAACTCCTCGTGATGTCCGGGATCTCATCCGGGACTCCAAACAACCTTCGGGTTACCGCATACTAATATCTCTACAACCCTAGTGTCACCGAACCTTAAGTGTGTAGACCCTACGGGTTCGGGAACCATGCAGACATGACCGAGACAACTCTCCGGCCAATAACCAACAGCGGGATCTGGATACCCATGTTGGCTCCCACATATTCCACGATGAGCTCATCGGATGAACCACGATGTCGAGGATTCAATCAACCCCGTATTCAATTCCCTTTGTCAATCGGTACGTTACTTGCCCGAGATTCGATCGTCGGTATCCCAATACCTTGTTCAATCTCGTTACCGGCAGTCACTTTACTCGTTCCGTAACACATCATCTCGTGACCAACTACTTAGTCACACTGAGCTCATTATGATGATGCATTTCTGAGTGGGCCCAGAGATACCTCTCCGTCATACGGAGTGACAAATCCCAGTCTCGATTCATGCCAACCCAACAGATACTTTCGGAGATACCTATAGTGTACCTTTATAGCCACCCAGTTACGTTGTGACGTTTGGTACACCCAAAGCACTCCTACGGTATCCGGGAGTTGCACAATCTCATGGTCTAAGGAAATGATACTTGACACTTTAGAAAAGCGCTAGCAGACAAACTACACAATCTTGTGCTATGCTTAGGATTGGGTCTTGTCCATCACATCATTCTCCTAATGATGTGATCCTGTTATCAATGACATCCAATGTCCATGGTCGGGAAATCGTAACCATCTATTGATCAACGAGCTAGTCAACTAGAGGCTTACTAGGGACATGTTGTGGTCTATATATTCACACATGTATTACGATTTCCGGATAGCACAATTATAGCATGAACAATAGACAATTATCATGAACAAGGAAATATAATAATAACCATTTTATTATTGCCTCTTGGGCATATTTCCAATAGCAGCCTATGCGAAATTTCGGCGGTCTGGCCTCCCTCAACTTCTTGATGTCCTCCTCCGTGACGGAGGAAGGCATCCACCAGCCTTGAAGGCTGGATCCGGACATGATTGAAGGTCTGAAGCGCCTGGCCTGGGCTTTGGGTGTTAGGACTCAAGGCAGGGGAAGGATTCGATTGAGCGCGGGAGGGAAAAAAGAAAAAGCCCCATCCCTTTATAAAGGGGATGAATATCAGGCGTCCTCCTCGTGGCCGTTCGAGACTTACCTAAGATCTAGGAGTCATACCAACAGGCACGGTTGGGTTACCCACGTTTGTATTGTTGAGAATCCCGTGATGAGGGGAACACGATCTCTGCTTTGACAAGACGTGTCAAGAAACCGCCTCGCGTTATGTGCGGGGCTGGTTAAAGAAAAACGGTTCAAATAATTATCGGGCCATGGCGTGATGTCATGCTGCCAAAACGTGTTAGCAGATTAGATTTGTGGAAATATTATTCTCTCTGCGGTGGTACGTGGAACTTATTTTGCAGGGTCGGACACTATCCTTGTATTCAAACTCATTTGTGGTGTATTCGGAGGAGGAACCCGCCTTGCAATGCCGAAGGCAACACTGCACGCCGGACTCATCGTCATTGAAGCCTGGTTCAGGGGCTACTGAGGGAGTCCTGGATTAGGGGGTCTCCGGACAGCCGGACTGTTGGACTATGAAGTTACGAGATTGAAGACTTCGTCCCATGTCCGGATGGGACTCTACTTGGCGTGGAAGGCAAGCTAGGCAATATAGATATGCATATATCCTCCTTTGTAACTGACCTTGTGTAACCCTAGCCTCCTCCGGTGTCTACATAAACCGGAGGGTTTTAGTCCATAAGACAACATACAATCATACCATAGGCTAGCTTTTAGGGTTTAGCCTCTCTGATCTCGTGGTTGATTAACTCTTGTACTACTCATATTATCAAGAATAATCAAGCAGGACGTAGGGTTGTACCTCCATCAAGAGGGCCCGAACCTTGGTAAAACATCGTGTCCCCTGCCTCCTGTTACCATCCGCCTTAGACGCACATTTCGGGGCCCCCTACCCGAGATCCGCCAGTTTTGACACCGACAACGGCCTTCAGACATATTGTGTATGTATAGGAAAATTGTGTATGATCAAAGTCATTTATGTATATGTTCATATTTAGAAGAAAAAGAAGGAGAAGAAAAAGGAAAATAATAAGAAAAGGAAGAAGGAGAAGGAGAAGGAGAAGAAGAGGAGAGGAAGAAGAGGAGAAACAAATAAAAAGATGAAAAAGAAGAAGAAAAAAAGGAGAAGAAGAAGAAGAAGGAATAGAGGAGAAGAAGAAAAAATAGATTATTAATCTATTTTTTCTTCTTCTCCTCTATTCCTTCTTCTTCTCCTTTTTTTCTTCTTCTCCTCTTTTTCTTCTTCTCCTCTTTTTTTCCTTCTTCTTCCTCTTCTTAATTTTTATCAGGAACGAGGGTGTGGAGGATCACCGAGTGGGCGAGGGTCGGGAACGAGGGTAGAGGGTCGAGGGTCACCGAGGGGTCGAGGGTCACTGTGGGTTTGAGGGTTGTCGAGGGGTCGAGGGTCGAGGAACACCGAGGGGTCGAGAGGTTGCCTTGTGTCAAAGTATTGAAGAAATGCATGGCTTCATCATTAGCCAGAAGTAACCGGGGCATGATGGTACAAAGTTCTCCAAAGTTATTCTGGAACGGAGTCCCGGATAGGTAAATTCGCCTTTTGGTATGAAATTCAGCAAAGGCCTTCCAAATAGCGATATTCGGAAGGCTCTTGTTGAACTTTGTACCAAAAAGCGAATTATCCTATCTGGGACTCAGTTCCAAAATAACTTTGGAGAGCTTCGTACCATCATGCGCCTGTTACTTTCGTCTAATGATGAAGACATGGTTTTGTTGAATCCTTTGACACTAGACAAACGTGACATGTCGAGGGTCGGGAACTAGGGTAGAGGGTCGTGGATCGCCGAGTGGTCAAGGGTCGTGAACTAGTGTAGAAGGTCGAGGGTCGCCGAGGGGTCGAGGGTCGTTGGTCGTCGAGGGGTCGAGGGTCCAGTTTTATCAAGAATGCCCCCATTATGGATGTGCACAAGTTGATCCAATTTTTTTCTAATCTCATATATATATATATATATATATATATATATATATATATATATATATACTTCTATATGTCATGTTGTGTGTCAAAGTATTGAAGAGATCCATGGCTTCATCATTTGCCGGAAGTAACAGGCGTATGATGCTACGAAGCTCTTCAAAGTTGTTTTGGAACGGAGTTCCTGATGGAATAATTCGCCTTTTGGTACAATTTCAGCAAAGGCCTTCCAAATAGCGATTAGCTAGCTAGGTCTATGTTTGCCACTAATATATCCATCTGTCAAGTTTGTATATTAATTGCCATGTTGTAATATTTGTAGAAACTATATATCCATCTATCAAGTGACTGAATGCCAGTGGAAGAAGGAGACCGTGATGATGGCTCCGGTGACCGAATGGAGTCCGGCCAGGTATATATATTAATTAAGCCTATGCACATATTAACTCTCTTCTTTCTTATTTTCTAGCCCTCTGAATCGAGCCAAACTTCGGTAATAAGATGAGGCCCGAAGAAAAGGTTGCACCAGGATGAAAGGTTCACGATCACAGCAATTGCGGGCGATGGCCAACTGATTGAACCCAACCGGACCAATGAAGCATTTTCTGCTCAGTGCGGGGTTCTTGTTAGGGACATGATCCCGATCAGCATCCACCAATGGTATAAGCCTAAGAACGAAGACCCTCAAGTGTCTTATGTCAATGATAGGCAGAAAGATGATCTTTGGACCGCGCCGAAGGCAAATTTCACCCTACCGCCAGAGGAGGATCCGGAGAAGCCAGATATATAGCCATTGGTCAAGGCTCATGCTCTTAAGAAGATGGCAGATCTATTCAAGAGGTGGAAGAATGAGTTGAAATCAACGTTTGTCGACAAAGGGAAGACTCCAAATTCACCGGCCGATTTGAGGAGATAAGAGATCAATGGCTCGCATTGTGGCCTACAAGACATCGGAGAAGAGTAGGAAGATGTCAGCGACAAACAAGAAAAATGATGCAAAGAAGGAGCTTCACCATCGCACGGGGTCAGGTGGCTACCTCAAAGCCCGGTCGTTGTGGGACAAGGCTGAGAATGAGCTGCTTGCTAAAGGGGTCGAACCAGAGACATTCCACTGGCCAGACCATTCAACGACATGTTTCTTCAGGGTTGGGGGAACGTTGGACCCTGAAACAGGGAAGTGCATTTGGACGGACGAGCAACTTGACATACCCGTCAAGAAGCTTCAGCAGTATATCGTCGTAGCACAACAAGGGACGTTCGTTCCCGATAGAGAGAACGACGAGCTCACACTGGCCCTCGGCAATCCTGAGCATCCAGGACGAACACGAGGCACGGCTGGCTCCATTGCGTGGAAGGTTGGGTTTCCCAGCGCCGGCGGTTACAAAACCCGAGAGAGGAGGAGGAAAGTGGAGCTGACCGAACTGCAGAACCTGAATGCAAGGGTACGAGCACTAGAGGAACAACAAGCACTAGTTCAGAACCAGCGACCTGCCAGAGCTACCTTAGAAGCTACCCTGCCATCTCAGCGGAGAAGCAGCATGGCTTCCACTAAGCTCCTTCAGCAGCCTGACTTCATGGCTCCCAGCTACCCTGTGGATGCCATCACGGAGGCTCAAGATTGCCACCTTATGGCGCAATGGGGGCACCTCAAAGTCATGGCAGCTGTTGGCTCTGTTGCACCTCATGAACCTGGCGCAACTTTTCACTGCCTTCCGATTCCAAAAGGCTATGCTGTAGTGATGGTTGCTAAAATAACAGAGGTATTTGAGGAGCTCGAGCTTGACCACCCTACCGGTGAAGGGGATAGTCAGCTGGGTCATGCTCTAAAGACTGCGCCTGCGTGTTCGGAAGGAGCTCATCAACCTTCCGAACTAGACGCCTCTGCCTCCTCCTCCTCCGGCAAGTCAGGGCACTCCGCCTCCTTCTCCGCATGCGCCTGCGTGTTCGAGCAGCCCGCCTCCTCCTCTGCCTCATCAACAATAGCGGAAGACAACCGCCATCGCTCTGTCTACTCCGGTGCGTCGTAGCACTCTGCCTTCTTCTTCACCGCCTCGTAAGTAATGAAAGAAGACAGCCGCAGCCGCTCCGGCTGCTCCAACGTCTAGCAGTATAGCCAGAGGCGGGAGGCAATACAGATTCGGTCCATCTCTCAAGCCTCTAGAGAAGTTACCATACGAGATGACCGAGGAGGAAAACACGAAGATCTGTAAAGCCCAAGTGAAGGACTTCTTTGAAACGCAAAGAGCTAAGAAACATCCACCTCCGGAGGAGAAGATAGATCCCGTGAAAGTTCAGCGCACTGTCGATGCCCTAAAGTGACCACCACCTTCTCCGCCGCTTACCAACTATGATCACATTATTCAAAGTTCATATAAGGAAGCGTCCCGGTCAGGAAGTACTTGCAGTGATCGAAGGTTAGCGGAACGAAGAAGTGGGAAAAAATTCCCCAGCTCGGCAAACAAGCAAACCAATCGTACCCCCCGCTCAAGGTGTCTAGCGATATCGTCGCTAATCATTCGAGGATGGTGCCCGGTACCAATCCTAGAGATTACCTGCCCGACGATGCACATTTTGATATAATGGAGGTGGACGAATTCAAATACCGGCACAGGAAGCCTCTCGTCGAATCTGGTCATCCTCCTCTAACAACAATGATGCAAAGATTCCCTGAGTGGTACATGGACACCTGCAGCAAGTCTGGGAAGGATACTTTGACACTGAGAGTTAAAGAGGAGCATGACCTCGTTGGAATTGATCTGTTGTCTATTCCATTTGAGGAGTTCTTCCAGTTTTTCAATCAAAAGGCCCTCGATAAAATAATCATCACTTGCTACTGTCTGTAAGTACTACTTCTGTAATTAAGTCTCTATATATAGCTTAGCTCTTTCATTGCATGTATATATAATTATCCTCACTATATTATGCAAATTGAAGATCGCAGAATGCAAGAAAATACAAATCAGTGATATTGGGTTCATTAACATAAATCTCATAGATGAATGGAATGTTAAATATGATGCCAGACAAACCAAGGCCAACTTGCTACGATCGTTGCTTCAAAATCAAAACAAAGATAAAATACTCTTTCCTTACAACTTCAAGTGAGTGGAATGTTAAAATACTCTTTCTTTACAACTTCAAGTGAGTGTTACTGTCTTGTGCATATTCGGTTTCCATTATTACTCGAGGTTATAGTAATGTAATTGATGAGTTATGCATGCGTGCGCAGCTTCCACTTTATTATGCTAGAGTTAAGCTTGAGCAGGGACTAGTAACCGTCATAGACTCGAGACGAAAAGATCCCGAGGAGTATGAGGTCATGACTACAATGCTCGAGAAGTAAGTTCAGTCGATCATTATCGCACCATGTCGGCAACTTAGTTCATTTCCTGATATCAAGTAATTGCTTTCTTTGTCTGGCAGGGTTTGGAAAAATTTCACCGCACAAGCTCCGGGACTGCTGGGGAGCTGTGATTTACACACCCGAAAGTAAGTACTACTAGCTAGTTCCGTGCATCTCCAAGTGATTCTAGCTAGTTTCATCAATACCATTTAGCATGCTTGCTTATCAGTTTGATTGACCTCTATTTCTTGTAAAGTGGTTGTGGTAGGAACCCGGGAATAATTACTGTGGATACTATTGTGAGCGGGGCTACTCTAAAAACAATATGAAGTGCGTAAGCAATAATATTCACAATTTTATTTTTTTACCATCATTTGTGTTGAGTTTCACTCATATATATGTATTGACCCCCTTCTTCAAATTAGATGTTTCAGATGCGGGATGAACTCCTACCACAAGATCGCATACGAGCAATTCAAGAGGAATTGGCGGGATTCTTTCTTGACCACGTCATCAATAAAAACGAAGAATACCATGTGGAACCTGAGTTCAGATGTTAGGGGATTGTAAGAGATCTTATATTGTATATATGTAGCCAGTAGCATCGGATAGATATAGAAAAACTTGTTGTTCAACCAATCTCTCAGAAAAGGAGAGGTCGATCACTTCTCCTTGTATATGTTCATGACAATCTTTTGTAATTAATGGTTTCCTTCATTTGCTTACTAGCTAGCATGTCGAGTCCTCTCTATACGTATAGTACATAGCATCGACTAAGCACAGAGATACGAGAGGACACTTCTCTCTATTAGCTAGCTAACACAATATATGAAACCCCTACATTAACCCTACAAAACCCCCAAAACCCCCAAACCCCCTGTCGGTGTCAAAACCGGCGGATCTCAGGTAGGGGGTCCCGAATTGTGTGTCTAGGATCGATGGTAACAGGAGACAGGGGACACGACATTTACCCAGGTTCAGGCCCTCTCTATGGAGGTAATACCCTACTTCCTGCTTGATTGATCTTGATGAATATGAATATTACAAGAGTTGATCTACCACGAGATCGTAATGGCTAAATCCTAGAAGTCTAGCCTATATGGGTATGGTAATGAGTATATGGGGTATCCCCTCCCTGGACTACCCCTCCTTCAGTTTATATATACACCGAGAGGATCTAGGGTTTACATGGAGTCGGTTACATAAGAAGGAATCTTCGATCGCCAAGCTTGCCTTCCACGCCAAGTAGAGCCCAATACGGACACGGTGCAGTCTTCGGCCTTCATGTCTTCACAGCCCATCAGTCCGGCCCATGGATAACAGGCCGGACGCTCGAGGACCCCTTAGTCCAGGACTCCCTCAGTAGCCCCTGAACCTGGCTTCAATGACGAGGAGTCCGGCGCGCAGATTTGTATTCGGCATTGCAAGGCGGGTTCCCTCCTTCTGAACTCCAGAATTCGGATGAAGTAAGTATATCCGGACCTGTGTATATAATGGCAGAGAATGTAATACCCCACGAGCCCAACTTGTTGATAATTTTTCATGACATCATATCATGCCTGCCCGGTTACTATTTCCAACTGTCGGCTAGCGAGCTGCCCCATGTCTCGGGGTGCGGTTTTACTGGCACGTCTTGTCAAGGCAGAGATCGTGTCCCTTTATTTACGAGATTTTCATTAATGCAGGCATGGGTAACCCAACCGTCCCCTGGGTACAACTCCTTGGTGATAGGTAAGTTTAGAGACCCCGGGGGAGACGCCCAATATTCGAGGCCTTTTATATAGGGACCCAGTCTCCTTTTCTTCCCTTGCGCTTGCGTCTTCCTCAACCCCAGCCACCCCAAGTTCCAACCCTTGGGTTCCAATCGCCACCAGCCCTAGTCATGTCCGGATCCAACCATCAGGGCCGGTGGGTGGCTTCTTTTGTCACAGAGCAGGACATTGCGAAGCTCCGCGTAGCGAGGTATCTAACCTCAGAAATCTTTCATCAGCTTCCGGCACAAGGGCAAGTCATACCGACCCCCAGATCTGGCGAGAGGGCCGTATTTGTATCCCACTTTCTTCACGGGCTAGGGTTCGCGCTTAACCCCTTCGTCTGGGGGCTCATGTTCTACTATGGGCTAGATTTTCACGATCTGGCCCCGGACTCTATTCTCCTCATCTCAACATTTATCGTCACGTGTGAAGCCTTACTGCGGACTCCTCCGCACTTTGGTTTGTGGCTCAAGACCTTTGACGTGAGGTCGCAGGTGACAGAGGAGGAGCAGGCAGAGTGCGGCAATGTCACAATAGGCAAGTTGGCCGGTGTGGTTTGGCCCAAATGATCTTTCGCCAAATCTTCCGACATATGGCAGCAGGGGTGGTTTTATATCAACAAGCCATGGGGCCCCAAGTGGGCAGCTACACCTGCGCTCCGGCCTGACCCTCCAATTCAGCTTGCTTCGTGAGTCAATAAGGGATTGGACTGGGGATCCATCAATGAAGTGCAGACTCTGCATAGTCGCATCCGGAGCCTTACCGAGAAGGGCATCGATCTTGTGAACGTCGTTCAAATAATGCTAGTCCACCGGATCTTGCCATGTCAGCGGCGGCCTCTTCGTATGTGGGAGTTTGACCCAGAAGGGCGGCGGACTCTACAGCACTTCTTCGGCACTATGCATGGAGGAATGTGGAAATTATATTTCGGGGAACAAGAGCAATGGACGGACACCACCGAAGATGTTGGTCTCGACTGCAATCATCCGGACACTTCGGTAAGTACTCGATATCCGACCACCTTCAGTTCAGGCATCTCTTAACAAGATACTGAACAATCCGTCCCTGTACAGGACTGGATAAAGAAAACGATGCTAATCTAGTGTCCGGCGCCTCTTCCCGAAGGCCCTGCGACCGACCTGCGGACGAGAATGTTGATTCCGACACCGTATCAGGTGGCTGCATTCGGGGAAACCGAAATCCCTTTGCCCAAGGGCAAGAGTGCAGAGGGGGGCCTCCAGGGAAAGAAGAGGGTTGCCTCCGAAGATCAGGAGGAGAATCCTTCTAAGAGAGGAAAAACTCCATCGTCGAGCGGCTTGGGCCAGGCGAGCAAGGCTGCCGTAGAGTTCGATGACAAGGATGAACCTCGAGGCAGACAGTAAGCGAGGCTGGGTTACTTTGAACGCACCTCATTCTTTTCCTATTAGTGAAGTAATCATCCGATGTACGTTCGTCCATGCAGGTTAACGCCTAGTGCTTCTCAATCCTCCTCCTCCTCGGGAGATCTTCTTCCGAAGATGATGGAGAGTGTCACGCCTCCTCCAGCCACATCGCCCAACAGGGGAGATGATACCGAGGTATCGTCCCGACGGGCTCCTCCTTAACACCAATTAGTACAGGAAGCGAAGAAGGTGTTACCCGAAGGCAGTGCCTCTGTCACTCGGGGCTCCTGGATCAAGACTGGCGTCCCCGAACCGTCCGGTTTACAGCCGGAGATGATTCTGGAGGCAAGTGAGCGGGTTCCTTCTCAGGAATGTCATACTTCGGCAACGATTTCCGAAGACCCGGAAGCGCCGGACATGCTGACGGGCTTGCTATGACGAGCATCCATTTCAGAAGAGCATCGTACCTTGATGGCTACGGTGGTCAAAAGGGTTCTATCCGTGAAGAGTGGATTGAACGAGGCCTTCACGAGCCTTCTAAGAGGTTTTGAGGTTTGTGATATAGTTTTGTCAATTGAATTTTATTGACAGAATGCACCTGTTGTATATGCAGTAGCACCTGTCATCATCTAAGATAGTATACGGCCTGCAAATTCACTACGAGACTCGGACAGTACAGTCAGCTACAAGACGGAGTCCGACTGGAAGGTAAAGATGACCTCGTAAAGCATTCAAGATGTCCTTGTTTGGAAAAGTGGTCAACACGAGAATTGTTTGTCTCATCAAGGCGTGCATATTTGATATTTGGGCCATCTTCATCGGAAGTCATATGCAAATTCGATGGCCCGCGCAAGGAGCAAGACAGGAGTTTGGGCCAGATTCAGACTGAATCCGAGTTAGAGTAGAACTAGGACTCTAGGACGTGAATCGCGCCCTGACGGGGTCCCTCCCGGGCGTGCGGGGTTTCGGGTCTCAAAAGCACCCGCCGATTGTCCTGCGTATCGCACTGTCGGTCGGGTCTCCTTCGACGCGAGCTGTGGTGCATCACCCCCGGCGTCGAGGGTACACGTGACGTGTTCGTGTGTCAACAGCCACTTTAGCCCAAAAAGATGTTCTAATGAGTATAAATCTCAAGCAACCACAAAACAGTCGAGGAGCTTCTTGTGATCATAACTCATCTACATCAAAAAGAAACAAGTCGGCTCATAGTGAACCAAATTCAAACATATTGTGCCGGCCAAAGAAAAAACAGAATGGCCAGGACTTAAAATTCAGATCTTCTTGTGATCATAACCTGTCTACATGAAAAACAAACGGGCCGACGCATAGTGGACCTAATCCATACACATTGCGCCCATCGAATTTAGAAAAGAGCATGCTGGAACTTTCAGAATCAAAAGGGGAGCACAATATGAGAGCTGAGCCTGACAATGATATCCTTATCAGTACAAGTTTCATTTCTGGAGTTTATCTTAAGATCAAACACCAGATGCAACATTGATTCCTTAGTGTGGTTAGCAACTAAAGTGAAGTGATTAATACAAATACCTAACGATGCAAGGCAAAGGCAGAACTATAGAAGTATGTTTCAATACCTAACCAGAGATAATGGAATCATGAATAAGAATGGATTGCAAACAGAACATTTCATGAAAAATTTGCTTATAACGCAATCTTTCAATTAAACTAATTATGTGTGCTCTTATAAAAAAATTGGTGCTGAGGATAATCAGACTCCGTCCATCATCAGCTTAAACACAAAATACAACAGGAAACTATCTAGAATAAAGAGCTCAATAAATGACAAGTCAATTCTTTAGGTCAATAAACAAATCTATAAAGCATACACAGATAAACAATATATAAAGGGGGGAAAGTAATCCATTATTGAGTTCAAGAAAACACGAGTCAAATCAATTGGCAAACATTTTAAAGGTTGACCCAAATGACTTGTAATTTTAGCATCAACACTCACAGCAGCCACTTCAACACAAGAGGATATTCAATAAATATATATAACACAAAGCATACATCTGACAATCATAGCTTCCTAATCATACTTCTTTTATACATCAACAAAGAAGGTTAATAGTGGATCTAGTTAACACATACTACATCTCATGTGGATACGGAGAGCTAGGCCGATAAGAAGCACCACAACACTCAACAGCCCTCTAAGATAAAAAGGCCAAGTATGCTGACAACA
Organism: Triticum aestivum; assembly: GCF_018294505.1. Classification (NCBI taxonomy): domain Eukaryota; kingdom Viridiplantae; phylum Streptophyta; class Magnoliopsida; order Poales; family Poaceae; genus Triticum; species Triticum aestivum. The sequence continues at coordinate 121,234 of NC_057804.1, forward strand.
TATGCAGCTCATGTGGGTACGGAGAGCTAGGCTGATAAGAAGCACCACCACACTCAACAGCCCTCTAAGTGTTGACAGCATATTCATAATCGTCGGGTCAGATGAAAGGCGGAGCGTTGACAACATAACTTACCTCTAGTGTCGGAAAGAAGGTATGTTGAACAAGAGTTTGCTTGAGCAAATAAGGAGTGAAATTGATGCCTCTGGGATGGAAACTGGCAATCAACTTGCCATTGACATCAACCTGAAACAACCAGTCGTCAGTCGTCACACCTGATCAAAATGAGCAACCCATCATCCCCAGGCAGAACTAACACATAGTGGTCACTGTAGGGACACTGACACTGCTGGCTGATCTCCGCAATGACCAATTAAACCCGACACTTGAAATCCCAGACCTCGCCTTGGTGGTTCTGCTGCATCACCCAGATATCAATGGCTGTCATTGGATAATCAGGACATGAGAAGGCAAGCATGTCACCCATCTCAAACAGTTCACCGTCACCCGGGGCGCAGATGAGGTGATGCGGGAGGCAGATGAACCGGCACGATCTCCTCATCGTTGGTGTCGAATACCCCTATGAGACCATCTGTGTACCATATGCTACCTTGAAACAGGAGTCCGTGGTAATGTGCGAATCCGGCGAGACGAGGGCACCCTATGTGCCTCGGCGGCGGCTGGCCGGAGCCTAATGTGAAAACGTAGATGGAGGCCTGTCGGTGCAGCAACAGTCGGTACTCACAAACACATCAAAAGGTAGTGGTTTTTGAGGGAGTGCTGATGCAATTTTACTACTACAAAGTACAAACAGAATTCTGACAAACGTACATAGACGATGAAGGAATTTCACAAGCAATAACTAACCAGTCTACGATTATGTGGCCATCACACCACCCAAATCATTGTGGGAATTGAACACAAGACCTCCTGTCTATCTCTTAAATGTAACAACCAAAGACTTATGCACCTTTCATATTTACTAATCCCAACTCACTCTAAATATACGAGTGGCAGTCATCATGTTTATTTATTTATTTTGCGAGAAAAGGAGTTGATATTAAAACGGCCAAATTACTGAAAGGTCCACACAGAAAAGGAAATTACAACCAAGCCCCTCTGCAACCCGACTACGCCGGCGCCGTGGACGAGCCGGTGACGCGTCATTTGCCGCTGCTCGCTGACGCCTTGGATCGAAGCAGCCCCCGGGCAAAACGGGAAGTCTCCGATCAACGGTCCCTGAGAACCTACACCCATGGATATAGGTATTCTTGGTTTGATTTAGTCCTTTTCGTTTGGCTAAGCGACCTGGGCCAGGTATTTGTATGTTGATGGGCCTTTTATGAGCTTTCAGAGAGACCGTGAAAAAATAATTGGGTCAAAATAAATCAACATTGTTGGAACTGAACACATGACCTCATGTCCGGATCTTCAACGTAACAACCAATGACCTATGCACGATTCACATTTACTAATCCCAACTCGCTCTCTAAATATAGAGTGGCAGTCCTGATGTTTAGGGCGAGCTAATTAAGCGAACGAGCTAATTAAAGAAAGGATTATGGGTTTAAATAAAATATTTAAACGAATGTGACTAACTAAAAAACAATATGGGTAAACAGGTGGAATAATTAAAAGAAAGATTGTGGTCTTAATAAATAGAATATTCAAATAGATGAGGCTAATTAAAGGAAGCACTTGAGGTAAAAGGGTGGGATAATTGAAAGGAAGGGCTGCTAAATTAGAAAATGAAGGATTTGATTCCCAACTAAAACGGATGAGGACGTCATGGTAATTAAAGGAAGGGTTATACTTAAATAAAATCAGTAAGAGATGGCTAAATTGCAACGTCTTTTTTATTGTTCATTTTGTAGAAGGATATTGCATTGCAATATGTTCTTCATAGTGAATCCGGTGTGTGGGACATTATGCCGACACAAACCATCATTTTTTTCCATTACAACGCACGGGCATATATATAACGGAATAATTATGAGCCCGTGTATATTATATATAAAGAATGTTTTACAGATGGATGATATATACTATATCTCATCCATATATGCTTTACAGATGATTATCGATGTCTCTCTCCGAAACAAATTACTGTACGTAATTAATTAATTAATAAGCTAGCCATGCATGCATGGACGCAAGAATTGATGATTATCGATCAAAATCGCGGGCCGCCACAATCTTATGATCACGTACGTGCACTAGTAGCCACCGGCAGCGGCGGCGGGAGTGGCGGTTGCTGCTGCTGCTTCGGCGGCGGGAGCTTTGTAGCCACCGGCAGCGGCAGCGGGAGTGGGAGTGGTGGTTGCTGCTGCTGCTTCGGCGGCGGGAGCTTTGTAGCCACCGGCAGCGGCGGCGGGAGTGGGAGTGGTGGTTGCTGCTGCTGCTTCGGCGGCGGGAGTGGGAGTGGCGGTTGCTGCTTCTGCGGCGGGAGCTTTGTAGCCACCGGCAGCATCAGTTCCGTTAGAGGCGCCGGCGGCGCCCTTGGCTGCGACGCACATGGCGGCGATGGTCCTGGTGAGGGCGGCCTCAAAGACGGTGAACTTGACCTCGGGCGCCTCGGCAACGGTGGCGGCGTAGGCCTTCTTGACGGCGGACTCGAGGGCAGGGACGAACTTGTAGCCCGCGTATGCGCCGCCAGTGGTCTCCTTGATGGCCTTGTCGAAGGCGGACTCGAAGACGGTGAACTTGTCGTTGACGGGGGCAGCGTCGGCGGCGGTGGCGGCAATCCTGAAGGCGGTGTCGATCTGGTTGACGGCCTGCATCTCGGCGGCGGGGATGGGGCCCTTGACCTCCTCGGTGGCGGGCTTGACGCCGTGGATCTCGAGGGTGCCGGCGATGATGCGGAGGGACTCGCTGAGGATGGCGATGAAGGAGTCGTACTTGGCCTCGGGGGTGGCGCCGTCGGCGGAGTCGTAGGCGAGCTTCTGGGCCATGCCGATCTTGGCGGTGAAAGTTGAGGCGTTGGACCCCTTGAAGACGTCCGCTATAGCCCTGTCCACGTCCGGGATGTAGGTGTCGGTGAACTTCTTGTACTTGTCCGGCCCAGGGACGACGGCGGCGGCCGCCACGGCCGCCTTGAAGGCGTTGTTCACCTGCTCCATCACATTCTGCTCCTCGGTCGTCGCCTTGGGCTGCGTCCCAGCTGGCCCTTTAGGGGCGTAGCCGCCGGCAGGGGTGGCGGGGGCAGGGGAGGCGGGGGCCGGGGTGGCGGGGCCGTAGCCGGCAGTGGCAGGGGTGGCGGGGGCCGGGGTGGCGGGGGCGTAGCCGGCATCGGCGGCGTAGGAGACGGCTGGCCCCGCCACAAGGGCGACGGCCAGGAAGAGCGCCACCGTGCGCTGCAGCTGCACCGCCATTGCTGCTTCTCTTGCGATTGCGATTGCGATATCGATGCTTGGTTCCTTGGTTGGAGGAGAGGATGGATGGATCAAGATTCATGGAGGTGGCTCTCCTTATATACCTGCCAGCTGCATGAATCAAGGAGAGGGGAGGGTGAGAGGCCACGAGAGATTTACGCGCCATGCCCAAATTAGCCACTCCTTTTTAAAGGTGTACCTGCTCTGCTCCCTCGATCGGTCACCAAATAGATGGCCTATAAATAAATTATTAAGTCAAAAGTCAATGCTTTCTATGTTTGTCCACTAATATACTCCCTTCGTACTTTAGTGATCTATAAACGCTTTAATATTAGTATATAAAGGGAGTACTTATTAAAAATATGGAGATTATTGTTGTCCTCTCGCCGTTACAAGCACACGGGATGTTGGGGCCGGTGGACTAAGATGTTGAAACCGACATGACGCCGAGCTACAACAGGCGCACGGAAAAAGAATGGCGTGGCGGTCTTGGGACCACCGGACGCCAATGCTGGAACTAGTGTGTAGTGGTGTTGGGATCAGCATGACGACAAGTTAGTTACAACGGCATGCGGATGTTGCAACGGTGGGAGGCTGTGTTGGGACTGGCACCCGGCAATGTTGTGACAGGTGTAGTGTGGAGCTGCAACGGCGAGATGTGGCGGCGGCCGCGCTCATGCAAGCAATGGTGCACCGAGCTATGGCCAGTGATAGGAGGTGCTACAAGTAGTATAATGTGCTGCTGCGACGGTGCTGGGAGGTGCCAACGAAGAGTTGTGACTGACTAAGTTATGGATTAGGGGGTGCTCGGTATGTCGGTTGCCAGTCCTTTGGGCTGGGCCAAGGACACCAACCGCCCCTCTAACCTCATCAACTGGTGGACCTCGTTCATTTGGTGTAAGAATGATGGGAAGGAATGGTCAAAAACTTGATGTGTACCCCAAGATTCCAAGGTAGATTGCCGAGTATTTGCCAACCGACTTATTTGTAACCCTAGGTACCTCGGTATCTATACAATGAGGCCTTAATTACCATTGGATTTCCTTATGTACCCCGCTGTCACAGGAGGGTAGGACAAAATATGTCATGCAAGTTTTTATTATAAGCATGTATGACTATATACGAAATACATGCCTACATTGAATTGATGAATTGGAGCTATTGTGTATCACTCTAGGTTCTGACTGTTGTATGATGAATGTCATCCATACAAATAAACATCGCTGATCCAATGCCTACGCTTTGCTCATATTGTCTTTGCTAAGTTACTACTACAGTTGTTGCTACTGTTACAATTGCTACAAAACTGCTATCGTCAATGTTACCTTTACCGCTATTATCAAAATATCACACTACTGTGCTACTAAACACTTTACTGCAGAGAATAACTTTCCAAGCGTGGTTGAATTGACAACTCAACTGCTAAAGACTCACAAATGTTATTTGGGCCCCCTTTGTGTTGAATCAATAAATTTGGAGAAATGCTACCCTCGAAGACTGTTGCGATCCCTATACTTGTGGGTGGGTCATCTATCTTCATCTTGAGAAACAATTAGTGCATTCATACTGATGGGGCTGCTCTCTAGTGTTTGTTATCTAGATGCAATATTATTCTCTTCACATTTACATCTTAGAGCATCTCCAGCCGCGCCCCCAACAGGCCCTCCCTAGGCGTTTTTGCCGCGCCGGCACCCAAAAATCGGCCCAATCGCGCCCCCAGGAGCCCTTTTTAGCCGGTTTGGGCCGAAACTGACGCCGGTGGACCCAGGCCAAACCCGGCGCGCTGGGGGCGCCCGGGGACGCCGGGGCGAACGGTTTTGGCGCGAAAGAGCCACGGGCCAGCCGCGTCAGCAAGACGACGCCTCGTCTTCCCCAGAGCGCCTCGATTTCCTGCGGGGAATCAATGGCAAGGCTGCCGCCGGTCAGCCTTCCACTGATTCCTCACGAGACGGCGCGTCACGGCGGCGTGGCGATGCCTCCCCTCCCGCCACGCGTACACACGGCACGGGCTATAAAGACCCGCCGCTCCCCCTCGCCGCTGGCCACACCAGCCCGAGCCCAAACCAGCCGCCGCTGAGCTCTGCTCTTTCCCGTCCGCGCCGCCGAGCTCTATCTCCCCCGTCCTCCCCTTCCCTCCTTCCCTCTGCAGTGATGGCCGGATGCTTCCCTGGCGACGCCGCGGTAGCCAACGGCTTCGGCCGCCGCTCGCTCCAGTCGTCAGAAGCATGGCTTCTATTCGAGGCCAACATCCCGACGCCGCCGGACATGCGCGCCGGGCCAACGGGGTGGAGGCTCAGCAGCGGCAGCGTCCCCATCCCCCCGGTGCCCGATGTCGACGCGCGCCCTGACATCTACGCCGCCGAGGTCGACCGCGTGTGGTCGTCCCTGACTGACGAGAAGCGCACCCTCCCCCAGTACGCCGCCAACAACCACGCGGCGTGGGCGGAGTATTTCCAGCGGCGGCAGGCACAGCGGATGGCGTCCACGAACGGGGCGCCGGTCGTGGGGGGCCTCAAGAACAGCGACGGCCGCCGCCTCTGGTGGGGCGTCACCGGCCGCACATTGCACGGGGTACTAGAGTACCTCGAGGGCGGCAACAACCCGCCGCTGGCATACCCTGCCGCAGCGTCGCCCCCCCCCCCCCCCCGCCCGCTGGAGCACTGGGCCGTGGGTCACCAGGAGGTTTGGCTCTTCCTTCGCGTGCGGTCGTCCCTGACTGACGAGCAGCGCGCCCTCCCCCAGTACACCGCCGACAACCACGCGGCATGGGTGGCGTATTTCCAGCGGCGGTAGGCACAGCGGATGGCGTCCACGAACGGGGCGCCGGTTGTGGGGGCAACAAGAACAGTGATGGCCGCCGCCTCTGGTGGGGCGTCCCTGGCCGCACATTGCACGGGGTGCTGGAGTACCTCGAGGGCGGCAACAACTCGCCGCTGGCATACCCTGCCGCGGCGCCCGTCCCCCCGTCCCACCCCCTCCCCCCCCACCCCCCCCCCCGAGCGCTGGGACATGGGTTCCCAGGAGGTTTGGCTCTTCCTCCTCCTCCCACTCTACCGGCTCGCCGGCGCTCGTCGGCGTCAAGCCAGAGCCCGCCAGGGAGACGCCGCTCGGTCGGCGCACCCGCAGCGCCGACATCGTCATTAACGAGGGCGGCCGGCGCGCCTCCTCCTCGGCACCTCCGTGCTTCGTCAAACCGAAGACGGAGCCGGGGCTTGCCGCCGTCAAGCGCGAGCCGGGGCTCGCCGGCGGCGTCAAGGAGGAGGAGCTCGACGACGAGGCGCCCCTGAAGTGGGAGCGCGACGAGGCGGCCTTGGAGTGCTTCGAAGCCCGGCGCCGCGGCCGGGACGAGGGAGGGGTCGTCGTCCTCGTCAATAGCGACGACGATGCCGCGCCGCCGCCACCGGTCTGAATTGGAGACGCCGGGCAGGGGTCCAGCAGCAGGGGCGGCCGCGCCATCAAGAAGGAGAAGGCCGCTGACGACGACGAGGACGGCGGCGACATCGGCGGCTTCGCCGCGCACAGCGACTTCTTCGCCCTGTAGATGTCTTTTTTAAAAATAATTTATGTAAACTCCGAACATGTTGAATATGAATGCAAGTTAGCCGAATTTATGCCGAGTTTGGTCCAACTTTACCGAATTCAGATCTTTTAAAATAAAAAAATACGCGCCTGGGGCGACCCTGGGGCGAGCGGCTGGGAACACGCTCGCCCCCGCGCCGATTTTATCACCGGCTCGCCCCCAGGGGGCGCGTAAAATCGCCGCCTGGGGGCCAACGGCTGGAGATGCTCTTACATGCTTGGATTGTGACAAATGTGTTGTTTTGTTTCCCCAACTACAGAAGTCAATCAATAAGACCGCAGAAACTTGGGGTTGAAGTGTCTTCACTATGAAATCAGTATGCTTCTTTTCGTTCTTCAACTGTCTGATTGGCTGGCACAAATATCATCCTTACAATCCCAATTAAAGAGGACTTGGAAGACGGGTGGGTGTGGTACCACCCGTCTGCATACAACCTACTCTCTCCGTCTGTTAATAAGTGTACATCTAACTTTCATTCTAAGTCAAAGTTTTGAAATTTTAACCAACTTTATAGAAAATAATAGTAACACATATGACATCAAATTGATATATTATGAAAGTACATTTCGAATTGAATCTAGTGATACGAATTTGGTGCCATAAATATTTTTACTTTTTTCTAGAAAGGTGGTCAAAATTTTAAAACTTTGACTTAAGACAAAAGCTAGATGTACACTTATTCGCAGACGGAGGGAGTATGCAAGAAACTGGAAAGAGTATGAGCGGGTGAAGAAGGACAAGCAAATCAGGATGGAAAATAGTTTCAGTTGGAACTCCATATGGTGAGCGCCGTGTCCGATGAAGGTAAAACAATTTATATGGAGAGCAGCTCATAATAGTCTTCCCCTGTGTATACAAATCTCAAGCAAAGAGGAGATGTTGATACAGTATGCCCGGTCTACCAACGCAGAGATGAAGATGGTGCGACGCCTGTGGAGAGAGATGGGCCTGGAGCATGTACGTGCTAAATGTAAGGACCTCAATGATCCAAAGGAGGCAGCACATATATGCACTACTACATGGCCCGAATTGCAAGCATTGTTGCACTGATTTGGATTTGGTGGAATGCAAGGAACAAGCTACGAGCAGAAAATAAAAAGCTTGATGTTAAAGGTCTGCTACGGCAGGTTAGAGTATATTGTTAGAAGGGAGAGAGGGATCTACTTGGAGTACAAGCCAAGCCAGAATATTTGCTAGTCTAACCTATGTTTCCTAATACAATCACGTTACTCAACATCACCCCGCAGTCACAACGATAGCGACGCAGACGGTGAGACTGGAAAAGAATCCGAAGGCAAGCCGACGGATACCCCCCATAGTCATAACGTTCGACGCATCGCAGAGTCGTGGCTGGAGTGGAAACCGACGAGGTTGCTCAAGCAGGCAGTAGCCCTTTGTGCCGTTTGTCGTGAAGGAAATATGCCCTAGAGGCAATAATAAAGTTATTGTTTATTTCCTTATTTCATGATAAATGTTTATTATTCATGCTAGAATTGTATTAACCGGAAACATAATACATGTGTGAATACATAGACAAACATAGTGTCACTAGTATGCCTCTACTTGACTAGCTCATTGATCAAAGATGGTTAAGTTTCCAAACCATAGACATGAGTTGTTATTTGATCAATGGGATAGCATCATTAGGAGAATGATGTGATTGACTTGACCCATTCCGTTAGCTTAGCACTTGATCATTTTTGTTTACTACTACTGCTTTCTTCATGACTTATACATGTTCTTATGACTATGAGATTATGCAACTCCTGAATACCGGAGAAACACTTTGTGTGCTAACAAATGTCACAACGTAACTGGGTGATTATAAAGGTGCTCTACAGGTGTCTCCGATGGTACTTGTTGAGTTGGCATAGATCAAGATTAGGATTTGTCACTCCGATTGTCATAGAGGTATCTCTGGGCCCTCTCGGTAATGCACATCACTATAAGCCTTGCAAGCAATGCAACTAATGAGTTAGTTGTGGGATAGTGCATTACGAAACGAGTAAAGAGACTTGCCGGTAACGAGATTGAACTAGGTATTGGGATACCGACGATCGAATCTCAGGCAAGTAACATACCGATGACAAAGAGAACAATGTATAGTGTTATGCGGTTTGACTGATAAAGATCTTCGTAGAATATGTAGGAACCAATATGAGCATCCAGGTTCCGCTATTGGTTATTGACCGGAGACACGGTCATGTCTACATAGTTCTCGAACCCGTAGGGTCCGCACGCTTAAAGTTCTGTGACGATCGGTTTTATGAGTTTATATGTTTTGATGTACCGAAGGTAGTTCGGAGTCCCGGATATGATCACGGACATGACGAGGAGTCTCTAAATGGTCGAGACATGAAGATTGATATATTGGAAGCCTACATTTGGACATCAGAAGAGTTCCGGGTAAAATCGGGATTTTACCGGACTACCGAAGGGGTTACCGGAACCCTCCCGGGGGCTAATGGGCCTTGTTGGGCCATAAGGGAAAGAAAGAGGGGGCAGGCAGAGCGCCTCCTCCCCTCTGTCCGAATTGGACTAGGAGAGGGGGCGGCACCCCCCTTTCCTTCTCTTTCTCTCCCTTCCTTTCCCCCTCCTAGTAGGAGTAGGAAAGAGGGGAATCCTACTCCTAGTAGGAGGAGGATTCCTCCTCCTGGCGCACCAACAAGGGCCGGCCGGCCTCCCCCTTGCTCCTTTATATACAGGGGCAGGGGGCACCTCTAGACACATAAGTTGATCACAAAGATCTCTCCCAGCCGTATGCGGTGCCCCCCTCCATCATAATCCACCTCGGTCATACTATAGCGGTGCTTAGGCGAAACCCTGTCACGGTAGCTTTATCAACATCGTCATCACGCCGTCGTGTTGACAAAACTCTTCCCCGAGCTCTACTGGATCGTGAGTTCGTGGGACGTCACCGAGCTGAACATGTGCTGAACGCGGAGGTGCCGTACGTTCGGTGCAGAGGATCGGTCGATCGTGAAGACGTACGACTGCATCAACCGCGTTGTCATAACGCTTCCGCTTAACAGTCTATGAGGGTATGTGGACAACACTCTCCCCTCTTGTTGCTATGCATCACCATGATCCTGCGTGTGTGTATGATTTTTTTTTTGAAATTACTACGTTCCCCAACAGTGGCATCCGCGCCTGGTTTTATGCGTAGATGTTATATGCATGAGTAGAACACAAGTGAGTTGTGGATGATACAAGTCATACTGCTTACCAGCATGTCATACTTTGGTTCGGCGGTATTGTTGGATGAAGCGGCCTGGACCGACATTACGCGTACGCTTACGCGAGACTGGTTCTACTGATGTGCTTTGCATATAGGTGGCTGGCGGGTGTCAGTTTCTCCAACTTTAGTTGAACCGAGTGTGGCTACGCCAGGTCCTTGTGAAGGTTAAAACATCACTAACTTGACAAACTATCGTTGTGGTTTTGATGCGTAGGTAAGAACGATTCTTGCTCAGCCCATAGCAGCCACGTAAAATTTGCAACAAAAAAGTAGAGGACGTCTAACTTGTTTTTGCAGGGCATGTTGTGATGTGATATGGTCAAGACATTATGCTATATTTTGTTGTATGAGATGATCATGTTTTGTAACCGAGTTATCGGCAACGGGCAGGAGCCATATGGTTGTCGCTTTATTGTATGCAATGCAATCGCCCTGTAATTGCTTTACTTTGTCACTAAGCGGTAGAGATAGTCGTAGAAGCAATAGTTGGCGAGACGACAACGATGCTACGATGGAGATCAAGGTGTCGCACCGATGACGATGGTGATCATGACGGTGCTTAGGAGATGGACATCACAAGCACAAGATGATGATGGCCATATCATATCACTTGTATTGATTGCATGTGTTGTTTATCCTTTATGCATCTTATTCTGCTTTGTTTGACGGTAGCATTATAAGATGATCTCTCACTAAATTTCAAGGTAAAAGTGTTGTCCCTGAGTATGCACCATTGTCAAAGTTGGTCATGCCGAGACACCACGTGATGATTGGGTGTGATAAGCTCTACGTTCATCGAAAATGGGCGCAAGCCAGTTTTGCATACGCAGAATACTCAGGTTAAACTTGACGAGCCTAGCATATGCAGATATGGGCTCGGAACACTGAGACCGAAAGGTCGAGCGTGAATCATATAGTACATATGATCAACATATGATGTTCACCATTGAAAACTACTCCATCTCACTGATGATCGGACATGGTTTAGTTGATTTGGATCACGTGATCACTTAGGTGATTAGAGGGATGTCTATCTAAGTGGGAGTTCTTAAGTAATATGATTAACTGAACTTAAATTTATCATGAACTTACCCATGCCTGCATTGATGAGAATCCCGCAATAAGGGGGCACGATCTCTGTTTCGACAAGACATGTTGATAGCAACCGCGTCTTGAAGCGTGGAATGGCAGAAGAAAAAAAGTTCGAAATTATAACCGGACATACATGATGTCGTGTTGGAAAAAACCTGTCAATAGATTAGATTCGTGCAAATATTATATTCTCTCTCTGCGGTTGTGTATGGTGTGTGTAACAGGTCAGGATACTATCATTGCATCTGAAGACTATCTTGGAGTTCGGAGAAAGGGGGAAGACAATATGCACGCTGAACTCCTCGTCATTGAAAGCCAGGTTCAGGGGCTACTGAGGGAATCCTGGACTAAGGGGTCCTCGGGCGCCCGACCTGTTATCCATGGGCTGGACTGATGGGCTGTGAAGACATGAAGGTCGAAGACTGCACCGTGTACGGATTGGACTCTACTTGGCGTGGAAGGCAAGCTTGGGGACCGAAGATTCCTTATTATGTAACCGACTCCATGTAAACCCTAGATCCCCTTGGTGTCTATATAAACCGAAGGGGATAGTCCGGAAAGCAGATGACATATACTCATTACCATATTCATAGGTTAGACTTCTAGGGTTTAGCCATTACGATCTCGTGGTACATCAAATCTTGTAATACTCATTGAGGGAGTCCTAGATTAGGGGGTCTCCGGACAGCCGGACTATATCCTTTGGCTGGACTGTTGGACTATGAAGATACAAGATTGAAGACTTTGTCCCGTGTCTGGATGGGACTCTCCTTGGCGTGGAAGGCAAGCTTGGCAATACGGATATGTAGATATCCTCCCTTGTAACCGACTTTGTGTAACCCTAGCCCCCTCCGGTGTCTATATAAACCGGAGGGTTTAGTCCGTAGGACAACACACAATCATACCATAGGCTAGCTTCTAGGGTTTAGCCTCTACGATCTCGTGGTAGATCAACTCTTGTAATACTCATAGCATCAAGATCAATCAAGCAGGACGTAGGGCATTACCTCCATCGAGAGGGCCTGAACCTGGGTAAACATCGTGTCCCCCGCCTCCTGTTACCATCCGCCTTAGATGCACAGTTCGGGACCCCCTACCCGAGATCCGCCGGTTTTGACACCGACATTGGTGCTTTCATTGAGAGTTCCACTGTGCCGTCACCATAAGGCTTGATGGCTCCTTCGATCATCGGTAGCGATGTGGTCCTGGGCGAGGTTTTTCCTCCCCGGACAGATCTTTGTATCCGGCGGCTTCGCACTGCGGGCCAACTCGCTTGGCCATCTGGAGAAGATCGAGATCTACGCCCCTGGCCACCAGGTCAAGTTCAGAAACTTGAATTACATTGCCGATATCCACGGAGACTTGATCTTCGACGGATTCGAGCCCATGTCAGGTGCACCGCACAATCACGACGAGTATGATTTAGCTCTACTCCGGACCTCAATCTGGAGCAAATTGCACCATCCGAGGACGGGTGGATAGACCCCGCCTTGGAGGCCGCACTCTCAGTGGCGATAGAGCCGGATACTAACTTCACCCCTTACGAGAGCCGTGTTGGCGAACCATGGGATTCGTCCCCGGCCACGGGCTCCGAACCGCCTGCATCCGTGCCCATCGAATCCGACTGGGCACCGATCATGGAGTTTACCTCCATGGATATCTTTCAGCACTCACCTCTTGGCAACGTGCTAAATTCATTATGGTCTCTCTCCTTGTCAGGAGAACCTTGGCCGAACTATGTCCAGCTAGAATGGGATGCGGACGATAAAGAAATTCGCTCCCCACCCACCACCCACTTAGTAGCCACTTTTGACGGTTAAACCGACATGCTCGATTTCGACTCCGAAGACATCGACGGTATGGACGACGATGCAGGAGACGAACAGGAACCACCGCCCATAGGGCGCTAGACCGCCACCTCATCATATGATATATACATGGTGAACACCCCCAAAGAAGGCAATGGCGACGAGACAGCGGAGGATGACCCCTTCAAGAAGCAACCCAAGCGCCGACGTCAGCGGCGCCGCTCTAAGTCCCGCCATAGCAAAAGTAGTGATAATGGCACAAGAGACAATAACACTCCGGATAGCGCCGAAGACGACAACAATCCCCTCCAGCACAATTTAGAGCGGGAGGGTAAACAAGCTAGCCCTCCAGAGCGGGCAGCAGATGGAGAATCGGAGGAGGACAATTACATGCCTCTCTCCAAAGACGAGGTGAGCCTCGGCGACGAAGAATCTATCGTGCCTGAGGATCCCGTCGAGCAGGAGCGCTTCAAGCGCCGGCTTATGGCCACAGCAAATAGCTTGAAGAAAAAGCAACAACAGCTTCAAACCGATCAAAATTTGCTAGCAGACAGATGGACCAAAGTCCGGGCGGCCGAGGAATATGAATTCGAGCGCCCCTCCAAGAGTTACCCAAAGCACAGGTTGCTACCTCATCTCGAGGAGGAAGCATTGAAACATACATCACCAGCGTATGATGTGGCTGACGGGCCACGTCGTGGCGGAGACAGGGAGGCATTTCAGCCCGAAGTCCAGCCCGCACCCCACCGCCAATCGAACAAAAATGCCAAGGCCCGGGGCAACACGCGGGACCTGTGAGACGTATTGGAAAACAAGGCAAAACATGCAAGATCGATCTACGGATCACGGGGGCGCGCACCAACACGTGACGATGATCATCACGCCGGATACACTAAAATCCGGCCGAGCCGAACATGGCAGACAAGACTCGTATGAACCACGTCATGATATAGCCCGGCACAGAGGTGCCGCACACCCCTTATGTTCACTGATGAAGTAGTGGATCACGAATTCTTAGAAGGGTTTAAACCCGTAAACATTGAATCATACGATGGTACTACAGACCCCGCGGTATGGATAGAAGACTTCTTCCTCCACATTCACATGGCCCGCGGGGATGACCTACATGCCATCAAGTATCTCCCGCTAAAACTCAAAGGGCCGGCTCGGCATTGGCTCAATAGCTTGCCAGCAAACTCCATCAGAAGTTGGGAGAACATGGCAGAGGCATTCTTGGACAATTTCCAGGGCACTTATGTGCGACCGTCGGACACTGACGATTTAAGTCATATAACTCGGCAGCCAGGGGAATCGGCCAGGAAATTCTGGACCCGGTTCCTAACCAAGAAGAACCAAATTGTCGACTGTCCAGATGCAGAGGCCTTAGCGGCATTTAAGCATAATAGCCGTGACGAATGGCTCGCCCGGCACCTCGGCCAAGAGAAGCCAAAATCCATGGAAGCCCTCACGACACTTATGACCCGCTTCTGTGCGGGCAAAGATAGCTGGTTGGCTCGTAGTACCAATACAAAAAGCAAACCTGGCATATCATAAGCCAGGGATAGCAATGGCAAACCACGACGCAACAAATACAAGCGCCGCAAATATGGTAAAAACGCCAAAAATACGGCAGTTAATGCTGGGTTTAGGGGCTCAAAGTCCGGTCAGCGGAATCCGGGTCCATCCAGTCTGGACCGCATACTCGATCGCCAATGCCAAATTCATGGCACCCCAGAAACGCCAGCCACCCATACTAACAGAGAATGCTGGGTCTTCAAACAAGCTAGCAAGGCAGGCGCCAAAGACGAAGAGGGGTCTCAAAGCGACGATAGCGACGAAGTGCCCAGATCATCAAACACAGGAGGGCAAAAGAAATCCCCCCCTATTCAATCGGTGAATGTGGTAAATACCACCCAAATTGCCAACTCGGACCTGATACGCACCCTTAGGGATGGCGACTCAATGGAACTAGCCGTCCCACAATATAAACTAGGTCCGGTCACCTTCAAC
Source organism: Triticum aestivum (assembly GCF_018294505.1). Lineage (NCBI taxonomy): Eukaryota > Viridiplantae > Streptophyta > Magnoliopsida > Poales > Poaceae > Triticum > Triticum aestivum. The sequence continues at coordinate 136,331 of NC_057804.1, forward strand.
CGCGCGGATCGTCCGGCTAATGCCAATCAGGGCAATCCAGCCGCACTAATCCTCGACCCAATAGTAGACGGGTTCCACCTCACTCGAGTCCTTATGGACGGAGGTAGCAGTTTAAATCTGCTTTACCAGGACACAGTGCGCAAGATGGGCATCGATCATTCGGCAACCAAACCCACTAAAGCCACTTTTAGAGGCATCATACCAGGTATGGAGGTTAGCTATACAGGCTCCATTGCCCTTGAGGTAATCTTTGGATCACCAGAAAATTCCCGCATCGAAGAGTTAATCTTCGAAATCGCCCCTTTCCGTAGTGATTATCAAGCACTGCTCGGGCGAACCGTGTTATCTCGATTCAACGCGGTGCCACATTATGCCTACCATAATCTCAAGATGCCCGGTCCATGTGGCGTCATCACGGTTCATGGCAAGGCCGAACCTTCCTTCGGCACCAACAAATACACCACTGCCTTAGCAGCAGAAACAACGAGTAGCACCTTGCAGCCGAACCTTGAGTCGATGTCCAGGCTCCCGGACACCGTCAAGGGGCTCCGAACTACTTCGCGGAAGGATACCCCGGCTCATCCAGAGCTCAACTAAACACTCCGATGAAGGCCATGACAGGCCGAACTCAGCGGTTCAACCGCCCCCCGGCACATAAACATTTCTTATATTTCCTTCGCAGGTTCACCTTTGCATCGACCAGGACGGACTACACGGAGGCAGCTTGAACGCGTTAGGGAATCCTTAAACATTCCCCGCAGTGACCGTCTGGCTATATTACAGATCCGCACTCAACCTCTCCCCCTGGTCACAGCAGGTGCGGCTATCACAACCCCTTTTATCACATTACTTGTACCCATACGCATAGACGTATTATTCAAATACAACATGTGGATTTATATGACATTTACCTGCTGATTATTTCTTATCAAAATCATTTTGTCAAGTGGCATCTGTACACAGCGATATGCCTTAAATATGCCAGGGGCTTCGTTTTTCCCGTAACACGGCAATAAAAGTCCGAACACCTTCATGGAAGTTCGGCACCCCGAACCTATAGCATTATATGCATCAGCTCCAAATCATGTCTTGGGCCAATAGTTGGGTTTGCCTGGCTCCCATGTTTTGGTACCTTCCGTTCCGCTATATTGGGAGAACTACTGCGTTTGTGTCCCGGTTCTTCCGGAATGAGCACCTCAGTAGAGAAAGCCGAAAACTGACTGTCATGATACAGCGAGAGCTGGTCAACTGTTTGAGCGGTTACAAAATCTCTAAGGATTTCTCCCGCATAATGCCATAACCAATGCAGCGTGCAATGGATCGGTTTTTTCTCCGATCAAGCGCTTATAGTACAGTCTTCCGAACACAAGGGGCTGCGCCGACCATACTAAAGCTCCTATGGCTAAGTGAGAGTGATAAAGCCCTATAGTCAAATTGGTTCATTGTGCTGAGCACCTCCTTCGAAGGACCCAAAACTGGGATAAAGAGTGCTCAGGTTTATCTCGAACACCCCCGTACTTTTTACGTGGGGGCAGAAGCCGACGACTGGCCAACTCTCAGGTTTAATATAAAAACGGCTACACAGGAGGGTATACTTTTATATAACAGGCGACAAATAAATGACCTTGTTCAAATATTACAAAGGACAACATGATTGGCATTCATGGAAATATAATGTCCTTGGTGCATAGCTCCGCTGCAAGGTAGGATCCTTTCAGGACACTCTCATAATATAATTTGGACTTGCGGTGCTCCTTCCCCTCTGGCGGTCCTCCGGTCATCAGCTTTTCGGCATCCATCTTCCCCCAGTGCACCTTTGCACGGGCGAAGGCCATTGGCGCTCCTTCTATATAGACCGACCGCTTGATGACATCAAGTCGAGAGCAAGCACTTACAAGCCGCCTCACGAGCCCGAAGTAGCTGCTTGGAATCGGCTCGGCAGGCCATAGCCGGATAACCATATCTTTCATGGCTAGTTCCGCCGCTTTATGCAGTTCGATCAGCTATTTCAGTTGATTGGCAAAAGGCACCGGATAATTCGGCGCCAAATACTGCGACCAGAAGAGCTTATCGGCGGTGTTCCTTTCTTCGGCTCGGTAGAATTGGGCGGCATCTGATATGCTGCAAGGTAGCTCGGCGAATACACCTGAGAAACCCAGATTCAAAATCAGAAACATAGTTTTCCCTTCAAATACTTGCTTTACATGGGAAAAGCCTTACCCGCCACGATCTTTCTCGCCTCTCGGATCCCCTGCAGGGCGCTTTGGGTTTCCCCCCGGGCATCGCTCGTGGCTTGACGCACCTTGGTGAGTTCAGACTCTTTCTCCGTTAAACTCTGCTCCAAGGTCTCGCATTTACTTACGGCCTCTTGCAGCTCCCACTCAGCTTTAATAACTCTGGCCTCGTGTTTCTCACGAAGAGTCCGCTCTATGGCCGCCTTTTTCTCGGCCTCGGCAACGGCCCTTTTGAGGGTCTCGACTTCGGTCATAACCCCTAGCACAAATTATGCGGCTTATTTCATACTGAACATTTATTTCACAATAAATGTGTGCAATGCTTGTGCATACCTTGCTTATCCCTCAACTGCATTTTCAATTAGCCAAGTTCTTCTATGGCCCACTCCAGACTTTGATTCAGTCCGGAGATCTCCGCAGTATGAGAGGCACCAGCCGCTATAGGTACCTACTTGAAATAGAAGAGAAATCAATGTCGTTCAATGAGTCTTCCTGCGATCATCAATTTGATCCCCTGTCTGGTTCTTTCTTTCTCCGAACAGTGTATCAGGGGATACTATCTATACTATGACACTCTTCGACAACTCATAAAACATACCTCAAAGCCTCTTATAAGGCTGATACAGGCTTCGTTCAGTCCATTCTTAGTCGACCGAATCTTCTCAATCACCGCACCCATAAGGGCACGGTGTTCATCAACGATGGAGGCGTCTTGCAGCGCCACCAACAAAGCATCCGACACTTCTGGATGGACAGAGGTCGCCGGCGGAATAGGCACGCCCCCTCCAGCTGAAGGAGGCTGCCTTCTTGATTCTGGAGCCGTGTAGGTCTCCAGAATCGCATCCGGTGGGGAGCCGAACTCAGGATCGCCCCCGCCGTTAGACCCCCATGGGAATCTTTTTCCCCACGTGTCTGGCCCCTGTGGTTTGACCTCCAGACGCCGCCTTCACGGTTTCTTCCTTTCCTCCTTGGTTGTAGTCCTTCTGGGACAAAGCCTCGGTGTTATGCACCTGTTTGGAGGAAGGGGCCTTTGGGGGCGTCCCGCTCTCCATAGCATTTGAGCTCAGCAGGTCCTCTGATGAGGATTGTTTGGTACGGGACCTCGCCGGACTATAAAAAATACATATATGCTCAGGCTAAAATACTAAGCCACGATGAGTCCGGACGCTTAAACATACTCAGATTTTATATACTTACGAGTTCACCAGGGGCTGGGCCCTGGGATCCCATGCCGGGCCGCTGTCGGCGACGACAGTGGGCTCCTCCGGAAGAGGAGCCCTTCCCCTTTTGGGCATTTCGGCCTCCAAGGGTGCGGAGGCCGTCCTCTTCCTTCTTCCCCCCGCAGGGGATTCATCTTCCTCCTCCTCTTCGTCCTCTTCGGAGGCGTAATGGGCACCGGACCTTCGGATACTGTGTCCGAAGTGCCGCGGCAACGAAGGCCGCCCCGGGTCTTTTTGGCCTCCTTCTCGGCCGTCTTCTTAGGCACCTTGTAAGGCGTCGGGACCAGCATCTTCGTCAGAAGTGGGATGGCAGGATCTTCGGGCAGCGGGGCCGGACAATGGATCCTCTCCACCTTCTTCATCCAGCCCTGCGAGAGTTGAATAAACACACTTTAAGCGCTTCCTTTGGGTCATGTGGATAGAAAAGTTGGATAAACACACCAAACTTGCAGGACGGGACAGTTGGTACCCGCAGTCCTCGGCAGAGTCCGGCCATGATTTGCTGGACTTGAAAAGCACCTTCCAAATGTCCTTGTGCGAGGAGCCGAAGAACCCTCGCAAGGTTTGGTGCCTAGCCGGATCGAATTCCCATAGATTGCAAGTCCGGTGTTGACAAGGCAGTACCCGGCGGACTAACATCACCTGGACTACGTTGACAAGTTCAATGTTCTTATCTCCCATATCTTTAACGCGCGTCCGGAGCACTGACAATTCATCGGACGAGGACCAGTCCAGGCCTTTCTTAACCCAGGATGTAAGCCGCAGAGGGGCGCCAGATCGAAACTGGGGAGCGGCGGCCCATTCCTTGCCGCACGGCTCAGTGATATAAAACCACTGCTATTGTCACTCCTTGACAGAATCATTAAAGGTTCCCGTTGGCCATATGACGCTGGGCATCTTGCTCACCATAGCGCCCCCACACTCGGCGTGCTCGCCGCCCACCACCTTGGGCTTCACATTAAAAACCTTCAGCCATAAACCGAAGTGCGGCGAAATACGGAGTAAAGCCTCACACACGACAATGAATGTCGAGATGTTGAGGAAGGAATTAGGGGACAGATCGTGAAGATCGATCCCATAATAATACATGATGCCACGAACGAACGGGTATAGGGGAAACCGTAGCCCGCGGACAAAGTGAGGGAGGAATACAACCCTCTCGTGGGGTTCCGGAGTGGGGACGATATGTCCCGCCGTCGGGAGACGGTGGCTAATTTTCTTGGCAAGATACCCGGCCTCCCGAAGCTTTTTGATATCCTTCTCTCGGACGGTAGAGGCCATCCATTTTCCTCCTGCTCCGGATCCGGACATCTTTGGAATACCTTTTGTGGGCAGAGAAGGTGAACGCTTGGGCGCTGGAGCCTGAGCAGAAGGGAATGAATCGGGAAGAAGGCGTGGGTGAAAAGAGTGAATCCTTGTCCCTTTATAGGGGCGGAAGAGGCGATGCGCCTCCCCACTCACCTGGTGAAACCTCTCATTCCCAGGCGCCGTAAGTGATGGCGCGGTTGGGTTACCCACATCCGTATTGATGAGAATCCCGTGATAAGGTGACACGATCTTTGTTTTGACAAGACGTGCCAAGGAAACCACCTCGTGATAAATGCAGTAGTTGGTTGAGAAAAACGGTTCGAATAATGACCGGGCCATGGTATGATGTCATGCTGTCAAACGTGTCAGCAGATTGGATTTGTGGAAATTTTATTCTCTCTACGGTGGTATGTGGAACTTATTTTGCAGAGCCGGACACTATCCTTGTGTTCAAAATGTTTTATGGAGTATTCGAAGGAAGAACCCGCCTTGCAATGCCGAAGACAAAACTGTGCGCCGAACTCATCGTCATTGAAGCCTGGTTCAGGGGCTACTGAGGGAGTCCTGGATTAGGGGGTCTCCGGACAGCCGGACTATATCCTTTGGCCGGACTGTTGGACTATGAAGATACAAGATTGAAGACTTCGACCCGTGTCCGGATGGGACTCTCCTTGGAGTGGAAGGCAAGCTTGGCAATACGGATATGTAGATCTCCTCCCTTGTAACCGACTTTGTGTAACCCTAGCCCCCTCCGGTGTCTATATAAACCGGAGGGTTTAGTCCGTAGGACAACATACAATCATACCATAGGCTAGCTTCTAGGGTTTAGCCTCTACGATCTCGTGGTAGATCAACTCTTGTAATACTCATATCATCAAGATCAATCAAGCAGGACGTAGGGTATTACCTCCATCGAGAGGGCCCAAACCTGGGTAAACATCATGTCCCCCGCCTCATGTTACCATCCGCCTTAGACGCACAGTTCGGGACCCCCTACCGGAGATCCGTCGGTTTTGACACCGACACTCATATTCATCAAGATCAATCAAGCAGGAAGTAGGGTATTACCTCCATAGAGAAGGCCCAAACCTGGGTAAACATCGTGTCCCCTGTCTCCAGTTACCATCGACCCTAGACGCACAGTTCGAGACCCCCTACCCGAGATCCGCCGGTTTTGATACCGACAATGGGCGGCACGGCCCCCGGCGCCGGACATGGAGGCCGACCACCCCGGGGGCGGCGCGTGGGTGCGGAAGCGGCAGCGGCTAGGGTTTAGGATCGATTAGGCTGATACCATGTTAGAGGGAGAGAGGGATTTGGTGGAATAGTTCGTTGTATTGCTTGAGCCTCGTGGACATATATATAGGAATACATGATCTACTTGGAGTACAAGGCAAAGCTAGAATATTTCCTAGTCTAACCTATGTTTCCTAATACAATCACGTTACTCAACACATATAATGCCCCGACCCGCAAAATAACCACCAAAATACAGGTCCGTGCAAAAAAACTGCCCGATCAGACACTGTAACCACGTCGAACCCGTAAAAAAATTTGAGGGCGCGGTAAAATCCCACCTCCAACCTGCGAGAACAAAGGGTTCCCCCTCGACCGGACGGTGCCCTGTATCTCAGAAAAGCGGTTGGTGGGAAGGACATTTCAGCCCTCGCACGTTCCCCACCCCCTTTCGCAGTCGCCCACCATCGGTTTCGCCCGTCCGCCACCGGCGATTCTGGCCATATCTGCGGACGGAATCACGCCGTTGGGGCGCCCCTCACCCAGTTTCACCTAGCCGCGTCACCGGCTCGCCGGATCCGCCGAGCCGAGCCGCCCCGAGTCACCGTCGCAGCCCCAGGATCGACCGCCGTAGAGCCACCAGTGAGTACTTGTGAACGCGGTCATGTAATGTTGGTCTAGACCACTTCATCTAACAATACCGCCGAATCAAAGTATGACATGCTGGTAAGCAGTATGACTATTATCACCCAGAACTCTTTGTGTTCTACTCGTGCATATAACATCTACACATAGACCTGGCTCGGATGCCACTATTGGGAAACGTAGTATTTCAAAAAAAATCTTACGAACACGCAAGATCTATCTAGGAGAAGCATAGCAACGAGCAGGGAGAGTGTGTCGACGTACCCTCATAGACCGAAAGCGGAAGCGTTAAGTAACGCAGTTGATGTAGTCGAACGTCTTCGCGATCCAACCGATCAAGTACCGAACGCATGTCACCTCCGTGATCTGCACACGTTCAGCTCGGTGACGTCCCTCGAACTTCTAGATCCAGCTGAGGTTGAGGGAGAGTTTCGTCAGCATGACGACATGTTGATTGTGATGATGAAGTTCCCGACGCAAGGCTTCGCCTAAGCACAACGACAATATGACCGAGGTGGAAATATGTGGAGGGGGCACCGCACACGGCTAAGAATCAACTTGTGTGTCTATGGGGTGCCCCCTCCCCCGTATATAAAGGAGCGGAGGAGAGGGAAGGTCTGCCTCCTATGGTGCACCCCAAGGGGGGATTCCTACTCCTACTAGGAGGTTTCCCCCCTTTCCTAGTCCAACTAGGAGGGGGAAGGAAGGGAAGAGGGAGAGAAGGAAACGGCCCCCCCCCTCAAACCCTACCCCAATTCGGATTGGGCGTAGGGGGCACGCGCTGACGGTGTCCAGGACTAGGGGGTACTCACCATGTCGTTTACTGATCAGTTGGATTGGGCCGTGGACCCCATGGCCCTTTACTCATGGGCCAGTTTGGACTACCGAAGTATACACGAGGAAGATTCCACAAGACTTGGTGATCAAGACAAGGACTCCTCTCCACCAACGTATTCGGCTAGGACTCTTGTTATCCTAGGCCTCTGGTACATTATATAAGCCGAGGCCAGGCTAGTCGATAGATCATTATGACATTACTCATCATACCCTTAGGTCTTAGACCACAACATATGATCTCGAGGTAGATCAACTCTTGTAACCTTATATTCATCAAGACTAATCAAGCAGGAAGTAGGGTATTGCCTCGATAGAGAGGGCCCGAACCTGGGTAAACATCGTGTCCCTTGTCTCCTATTACCCATCGATCCATGACACACAGCTTGGGACCCCCTACCCGAGATCCGCCGGTTTTGACACCGACAATGGTGCTTTCATTGAGAGTTTCGTTGTGTGATCAGTAAAGGATCAATGGCTCGTCTGCAGATTAACTACGACGTCGGCATCTTCGTCACCGGCTCGACTGGTCACCTTGGCTCGACCGAGGACAGTACTCCACATCGGATCGTCATGTACGGACAATGACCTTCATCAACATCAACTCCGATCTTTCTCAAGATTATGGAGGAATCATCCATGGAGCATGGGGGGCTCAACATCAACATTGCCCCCGTGTGACCGTGCTATTTTTCTGGACAGCAAACGTGTATCCGCTGTCACCACCTCCTCGAGTATCGCTTTGACAATTCCTTCGGTGGAATTGTGCGTAATTAAGTCTACAACAACCATGCAAAATTTCGTCGAGTTCCCATGAAGGAATCTCCGGCAATCTACGATATACCGGAGCCCTGTCAAATCTGGACGGGAATCTGGATGAGTTTAGGGCGTGGTCTCCAGAGCCCAGCCCGGAGGTCCTTTGGAAGATCGAACCGTTCATCTGCTGCGGAATTCCCATATCTACCATCCCTCAAAATTTCAGCTTGATCCGATGGTTCAAACTCCGGGAACCTTCCGATGAGAGGACCAACTTTCGGTTCTGTTTTCTGCGCGAATACGGATCCGACCCGAATTCATGTTTCTTTGTGAATGTGATATCGGACAACCTTTTTAAAGAAATTTTCTTCTAGGGTATTGTGCATTGTTCTTAACATGTGCCCATAAGATTTTAAGCCTCTTCTGAGGTATTCTTCACCATCACGCTGGTGTCAAACCAACCCGACAATATTGCTCCACGGCTGACGACCTGTGCTGGACACGTCGTCACTTTTTGAGCAGAGCTCAACTTTTTCGGATCCTCATCTTAGCGAGCCGAACAAGAGTTTGGAATAGCCAAGGATAAATCATCATCAACATCGTCGCCCCACGGATTATATGGAGCGGGCACACCGGCATCGCCGCATGGTCACTTCATCAAGTCGGCATTGACCGCATCATAAGTTACGACCTGTGTTGGCATGGCCGCACTGTTGCTTCTTCAAGTCGATGTCCATCATGTTGTACTGTTTCATCAGCTCGGCGGACATGACAGCTGCAACGTCTCCTTACCGACCTGCTCCGTCACTTCATCTGGGCCGGGGGCTTCGCCATCTCTTCATCAACCTACTCCGGAGACTTCGGCATCACCAGCCGACCGGCTTCGTCACGTTAGCTAGACCGGGGGCTTTGCCTCGGTGAGCCAACCTTTGCCAGCATCGCCATGCCATTGCTTTATCGCCCATCAGGCAATGGGTGTGCGGATCGAGTCCCAATTTTGGGAGTCACTTTTCTTTGAACTGCTACAACAAATAAACCAGGTGCTATTAATCCTAGCAAGTTTTGCTTGTTTGGGTTTATTTTTCCCAAGGAATTATTACTCTGCTTTGTTCCATTATCTGTACACAGGTCTATCAAATGGTGGCCGCATTAACGACGGCTGCATGGTGGTTTGGTCAATTTCCGTACATAGTTCGGCAAACGCCGCATCCGAAACTCGGACCGACCTGTGAATTCAGGCTTTGCCACACCTTTACCGCATCACGCCGACGCCCTGCATCGACATTGACTTCGGCGTAATGGACTATGACTGTGTCACGTGGTCTCTTCAGCAAGCCGACGTCGTCGTCCCAATCGGCGTAAATCGTCTTGCATGATCATCTTGTTGGTCGTGTTGCCATACTGACGTGTTCGGTTGCCTCGGGGACTTCGGCATCGCCGAGAGAGCTCTACCTCATCGAGTGTTCAGCGCACATGCCATATTTCTTTTATTACTCACTTTGCATAAATTATTTATTATGCAACATTTTTTAATTTATTATTACTATTATCTCGAGTTTGCACTATTTTTTGTGCATAGGTAAATGATTCGGGTCGGGCAGTGTTGTCACCTCGGCGTACTGACATACCACGTCACCTTGGCTGGATGGGGGGCTTCGTCAAAACTTCATTAACCCACGCCGGGGACTTCGGCGTCACTCTGCCTGCCTGCATTGGTCGTGCTATGTCACCACTTTGGGGTGCCGAGCTCTTTGCTCCGCCACCTTGGGACTGGCTTGGGGGATGGAACCTTGTCCCACATCAAGCTCGGACCGCGTCATCAATGCCGAACACATTAACTAGCTAAGTCACTTTCATGCTCATAAACTTTCAGTTTTAAATTTTGTTCGGTTCGACCAAGCATTATACCTTTTGGCAAAAAGTTGTATGTGAAAATCTTCCTTGTCAAAACTTTGTTTGTGACACACAAATTCAAATACCCCGTTTACTTGGGGGCTTCCTTTATGAAGCCTTTCCTCTTGCATATGATTATACTTCTATGACTTCGTTCCTTGTTCGTGTATTACGCCACAATATGCACCATGTTGACTTAAGTGGACCGCATGCTGGGTTGCCTTGCTCCTGTGTTTACCCTTACGTTCCCGATTGTTCGGCTAGGGAGTAAAGGGAGCATCTTTGCGATTGTCACGATCGGGTCATCCGAGCTCGGACCTCAGACTGGGTGAAGCCGAAAGCTAGCGCTCTTAGAAGATGCTTCTTACACTTCATCAGTAATATAGCATAAGTTCCCTGAGTGCGCTTTGTCTATTACAGCCTTATGGCCTGATTGCCTGGTTATCGAAAACACCATCGATATTATCGACAGGTGGAGTACATAACACTTTTCGGCCCTTGACCGAAGAGGGAGAAGCCGACGGTCGATTAAGACGCGTTTAAAGTTCGGGTGAACACAAATATGATATAAGTACTTCGATACATACAATCATATACATAAAATTCTTTTACCCAAGTCACTCGGGGGCTCTTAAATTAGTATGAGGCCATTTTATAATAATGTGTTTTCTTCTTGGTCATTGCAAAGTCTTTTTCTACCACTCCTTTTTCGACTCGAGTGTATGGTTAATAGCCAGATAGCCTAGCTTCTCTCTAAAGCCGCTCAAGTTTAGTTTGCTAAACTGGCTTCGGAGAAGCACTCCACCTTCAGGATAAGGAGCTTGAAGCCGTAGGCTGACCCGCTTGAAGTCTTGAGATCGGATGTGTCATACTAAAGCACGACAGAAGCACAATTTTTTTAAGACCAATTTCCGGATTGGCACCAAAATCTCGGTTTAGTTCGGACATCAAGCTTTTACATAAGTTTCTGGCTTTTCGAGCCTATGGCACTTTTAAACTATTTATGTGTTTCCAGCATAAGTCTCGTAGTGCAACACCGGACACCTTTAGAGATTCTGCAAAAAACATTCTCGGATATTGCTATATATGCATCGATTTTGAATTGTGTCTTCGGTCAATAGTTGGGTTGCCCGGCTCCTGTGCTTGCCTCCTACGTTCCGCTTTGTTCGGCTAGGTGTGCAAAGGGAGAACCACTGCGATTGTGCTTCCAGCTCGAATGGTTAAGCACCTCAGTGGAGAAAGCCGACAACTGACTGTCACAGTAGGCGTAAACTGGTCAGCGATCAGATGACGGTATCAAACTATAGATCAATACCGATTACCTCGTGTAAAACGATGGGCCTTTCATAACATTGGCCGAAGTGTTAATGGCTAGACTTCGGTCGGTGCCGAACATTAACCGGGGGCTCGTAGCTAGCTTCCCCAGTTGAAAGCTCCTATGTCTAAGTGAAAGTTATAAATCCCGCATATCTGATTGCCTCGTTTCTGCTAACACAGCCGCCTTCGGGCACCGAGACGTCGGCTAAGGGTTGTTTTGTTATTGCGAAAACACCCTGCGTAGCATCTACAAGGGGACGGAAGCCGAAGATGGGCCACTTTCAACTGATAAACTATCGCAACGGAGTCAAAATAAATATATCATCGGCATTTGTATTTAATATACGAGGGCTGCCTTCCACAATCATCGTTATAAAGCCATAAATATGCATCAATTTGACTTAAGATTTTGACCAAACTGGGTTGCCTGGCGTAACACCCCGGTAATCATGCTACAGTAATTCCAACATAATGGTGCCATGTCACCATGTTTGCCAAGCTTAATTTCCCCTTGATAAAATCAAACTTAAATTCAAAATCAAATTGCAAGTCAAATCATTAATTCTTTAATCAGTAAAAAAATGTTCATATTATTCTATAAATTCCCCTGATCAATTGTCATGTTGAAACCAACTTCATTTGGCTCACAAATAAATTCCTAGTAATTTAACAAACTGACCAACAGTAAATTAAATGGCCTTTTCAAAATAAACAAATGAATAAACCTTCCCAAATAAAATGGAACCTTGTGTGTAACACCCAAAATGTTGTATTTGAATTATAGGTGTAGTATCTTGTAGAACTAGTATCATTTAGTGCCCAACATAAATAGAAAACCGAGACCAAAAATTTGACAGAAAAGAAAATGAGGAAGTGCTGCTGTGTACTTTGGGCCGTATGAACAGTGCAGCCCAAGCCCACCACCGGCCTCTCCCCTACCTCTGTACTGTACAGAGGGGAGGCAGCATGGCCGTGGCGGCCATCCGATCCCTCCCGGCGTCCTACTTGACCACGAGCACTCCCCTTGGACAAACCTAGCCCACACTCGCTCTCCTCTCGTTCTATCTCCTCCTCTGTTCGATGACGAGCGCTTCCATCGCCGTCACCGCGTCGATCCTGCGGCCACTAGCCAGCCCGCATCCTCCCGCCATGTCCACGAGCTCCGCCTCGCTCCTCTACTTCGACTACACCGAATGGCTTGAGCTGGGCGCCTCTACATCGTCGGGATCGAGCACTCCTTCATCTCCGGTCGCCGATGGCGTGCCCAACTACTCTGCTCCGACCACCCCGACCTTCCCGAGCACGCCTACAGCTCCGCGATGAGCTCCTCTCCCCGCTCCCCCTGTTTCCCCTTTGAATCCATCATCGTAGATGCCATCCCACGCGCGCCACCGCTCACCATGGCAGGAACTCGTCCGCGTACGCACACTCTCTGCTTTGCCTCTAGCAGTTGCTCCTGCGTATTGATGCTGCTCTACCACTCCTGCTGCTTGCCGACGCTGGCCGCCGCCGCTGCTACCTCGCCACGCTCCGCCTCAGGCCCACGCGCCCCCACTTGCTGCTACCTTCTACTGTTGCCGCAGCTGCCGTCGCCGCGCCATGTTGTCCCCCTGCTCGCGGGCCGTGCTCGTGCCGCCCGCTCGCCGGTCGTCGCCCGTGCTGGCCGGAGCCGTCCCCATCCGCGCGCACGACCTACTTACTGCGCCTGACATCGTCCACGCCCGCCGCTGCCTGGCGCGGCTGTCCCCGAGCTCAGCCATGTAGGCGCCGTGATGCGTGTGCGCTTGCTCGGCTGCTTGCTTCTGCTGCTCGCTAGGTGCTGCTTGTTCTTAGCTACTGCTGCTCGTGCTTAGCTACTGCTATTGCCCCTTCAAGCGTTGTCCTGCTGTTGGTGCCGCTTCTACTCCTCCTGCTGTTGCTGGCCACGGCCATGTCCATGGTTGTGTGCTTTGTGAGTGTGTGTGTGCACAGCCAATGCACGTATGTGTCTCTGGCACATGGGGCCAATCCAATTAGTTAGTGCTAATACAATTTAGCTTAGGTTAGATTATTGTTTAGCTAGCCTGAGGTGTCCATGACACTGGGCTCCAATTGCTAAATCAGTAGATAAATTAATCTGTTAAAATTATTAGTCCATGACATGCCGGCCTGTTTTGACCCGTTGACCAGTCAAGCTGACTGAGAAAACTGCTGACTGGACTAGTTGATTGGGCCCTCGACCCCCCCCACACACACACTGTCATAAACTTAGGCTAGTTCACTTGTGTGTATAAAATGTAGTCTGCCATATTTTAATATTCAAATTAACTAGATCAAGAAAATCGAGAAAATGTAATAAACTTTGATAAATCATATAAATTAGTCCGTATTTCGGATGAAAATATTCTATATATGAAAGTTGCTCAGAAAAATCCAACGAATCCGAATACGCGGTCCATTCACCTGTCACATACCCCTAGCATGCTTAACATGGAACCGTCCCCTCTCTTTCATTTGCCCGGAATTCGTCTAACGCCGGGAATTCATCCTCGGATGTTTATCCCCTCCGTCTGCAACGTGTAGTACTACGTTAGGACAACCCTAGCTCTGCCTATCGACTTGTTGTCCTGTTATGCACTTGCTTGCTATGTATTTACTGTTTCTTCCCCCTCTTCTCTCCAGTAGACCCCGAGACCGATGCCGCCCCTGTGATCGACTACGTCGACGACACTTCTTCTTTTTCAGAAGAGCTTCCAGGCAAGCAAACCCCCCCTTGAGCATTCCGATATCGCCTAATTCTTTCCCTCTCATGCTTGCATTAGAACTGCTACTGCTTTCTGTATGATCCTACTCTGATGCATAGCCTGTTGTTGTTACCTACTTTCATACCTTACCTGCTTATCCTAAACTGCTTAGTATAGGTTGGTTAGAGATCCATCAGTGACCCCACCTTGTCCCAGTTGCCTCGCTTTATGTTCGATGACTCGATCAATGTGATCGACGTTCAGGCCCCGACACCGCACATCACCCCCCTAGTTGTACGACTCTGCAGAGTTACCATCGAGTGCCGAGGGTGGAACCTCTTACATCACTCCTGATGAGATCTCTGTAGTATAGCTATCCGGTCGTGGTCATCGAGGGTGATTTCCTCCTTAACTACTTCCGATATGGCTCTGTCGTGCAACCCCTCAAGTGTGAACCTCGAGGGTGGATCCTCTTACGTTCACCTTGATGATTACATCGAGTGGAATTCACTGGGGGTGATTCCTCGGGTTTTCCCCTTGATGTTTGGACACACAGTTACTATGGTTACTATGACTTTACCCTGAACCATGTTACTAAAGACGGGTCGACCCCGAGGGGTACCCACGCGAGCTTAATTGCGAGTGATGTGGAGTCGGGTTGACCTGGAAGGTGCCCGCGAGATACTTACGAGGCGTGGCCGAGCATTCTTAGCCCATTGCCGCAAGTACTCGAGACGGGGCGACGGGGTCACATCGATCGTGAGTCTCTGCTCGTTACCGCGTGCTCCTAATCCACTACGGTTTGGATATTTGATTCGAGGGGCCTCTGGCCTGATAGCACTAACCATCACGTGGGCATAGTATGGGCGTTATGCGTCGTATACATCAGCTGAAGCTTAATAGACGTCAGCGACTGAGCGGCGCGCGCCGGGTTGGACTGCGTAAGCACCTGCCTTTTTGAAGGAGGTAGCTAGGTCTACTCACCGGCCGCCCACGCAACGTGCAGGAGTTCCCGGGGCGATGGCCCATGACCCATGGGGGCATAGGTTTAGTCTGGCGTGTTGGCCTCTCTATTAAGCCTAGGTCGGGTTGCGGCGTATTGTTTGGCCGAGGCCGGGTGATACGTCCATTTTGTATCATGCTTTTATATCGATATTTATCGCATTATGGACTGTTATTTTACTTTATGTCACAATACTTATGGCTATTCTCTCTTATTTTACAAGGTTTACATAAGGAGGGAGAATGCCGACAGCTGGAATTTTGGGCTGGAAAAGGAGCAAATATTAGAGACCTATTCTGCGCAACTCCAAAAGTCCTGAAACTCCACGGAACGTCTTAAAATAAATAAAGAAAAATCCTCGCCAAAGATGAAGGCCAGGGGCCCACACCCTACTCACGAGGGTGGGGGCGCCCCCCTAGGGCGCGCCCCCCTACCTCGTGGGCCCCTTGGTGGCTCTCCGACGTCCATCTTCTCCTATATGAGGTCTTTCGATGAGAAAAAAATAAGGAGGAACTTTTCGGGATGAGACTCCGCCGCCACGAGGCGGAACCTTGGCGGATCTAATCTAGAGCTCCGGCAGAGCTGTTCTGCCGGGGAAATTTCCCTCCGGGAGGGGGAAATCATCACCATCGTCATCACCAATGCTCCTCTCATCAGGAGAGGGCAATCTCCATCAACATCTTCACCAGCACCATCTCATCTCCAAACACTAGTTCATCTCTTGTATCCAATTCTTGTCTCAAAGTCCGGGATTGGTGCTAGTAGGTTGCTAGTAGTGTTGATTACTCCTTGTAGTTGATGCTAGTTGGTTTAATTGGTGGAAGATCATATGTTCAGATCCTATATGCATATTATTACCCCTCTGATTATGAACATTAATATACTTTGTGAGTAATTACATTCGTTCCTGAGGACAAGGGAGAAGTCTTGCTATGAGTAGTCATGTGAATTTGGTATTCGTTTGATATTTTGATAAGATGTATGTTGTCTAGCCTCTAGTGGTGTTATGTGAACGTCGACTACATAACAATTCACCATTATTTGGGCCTAGAGGAAGGCATTGGGAAGTAATAAGTAGATGATGGGTTGCTAGAGTGACAGAAGCTTAAACCCTAGTTTATGCGTTGCTTCGTAAGGGGCTGATTTGGATCCATATGTTTCATGCTATGGTTAGGTTTACCTTAATACTTTTGTTGTAGTTGCGGATGCTTGCAATAGAGGTTAATCATAAGTGGGATGCTTGTTCAAGTAAGAACAGCACCCAAGCACCGGTCCACCCACATATCAAATTTTCAAAGTATCGAACGCGAATCATATGAACGTGATGAAAACTAGCTTGACGATATTCCCATGTGTCCTCGGGAGCGCTTTTCCTATTATAAGAGTTTGTTCCGGCTTGTCCTTTGCTACAAAAGGATTGGGCCACCTTGCTGCACTTTATTTACTTTTGTTACTTGTTGCTCATTACAATTTATCCCGTCACAAAACTATCTGTTACCACTTATTTCAGTACTTGCAGAGAATACCTTGCTGAAAACCGCTTATCATTTCCTTCTGCTCCTCGTTGGGTTCGACACTCTTACTTATCTAAAGGACTAAGATAGATCCCCTATACTTGTGGGTCATCAAGACTCTTTTCTGGCGCCGTTGCCGGGGAGTGTAGCGCCTTTGGTAGGTGGAATTTGGTAAGGAAAAATTTATATAGTGTGCTGAAATTTACTGTCACTTGTTACTATGGAAAGTAATTCTCTGAGGGGCTTGTTCGGGGTATCTTCACCCCGTCCAGTAGAGCAAAGAGTTGCTCCTCAACCTACTGAACCTATTGAAAATTAAACTCCTTTTAAATTTCCTTCGGGTATGATGGAAAAACTGCTAGCTAATCCTTTTACAGGAGATGGAACAAAGCATCCTGATGAGCACTTAATATATGTGGATGAAGTTTGTGGATTATTTAAGCTTGCTGGTATACCCGATGATGTTGCAAAGAAGAAGGTCTTCCCTTTATGTTTGAAGGGAGACACATTGATATGGTATAGGCTATGTGATGATATGAGATCATGGGACTATAAAAGATTGATGTTGGAATTTCATCAAAAGTATTACCCTATGCATCTTGTTCATCGTGATCGCAATTATATATATAATTTCTGGCCTCGCGAAGGAAAAAGCATCGCTCAAGCTTGGGGGAGGCTTAAATCAATGTTATATCCATGCCCCTATCATGAGCTCCCGAGAGAAATAATTATGCAAAGTTTCTATGCTCGGCTTTCTGAAAACAATTGCACCATGCTCGATACTTCTTGTGCTGGCTCTTTTATGATGAAGACTATTGAATTCAGATGGAATTTATTGGATAGAATTAAACGCAACTCTGAAGATTGGGACCTCGACGAAGGTAAGGAGTCAGGTATGACACCTAAGTTTGATTGTGTTAAATCTTTTATGGATACCGATATTTTCCGTAAGTTTAGCACTAAATATGGACTTGACTCTGAGATAGTAGCTTCTTTCTGTGAATCTTTTGCTACTTATGTTGATCTCCCTAAGGAGAAGTGGTTTAAATATCATCCTCCCATAAAAGTAAAAGTAGCTGCACCTATTAAAGTTGAAGAAAAGACTGTTACTTATAATGAGCCTATTGTTCCTACTTCTTATATTGAGAAACCACATTTCCCTGTTAGAATAAAGGATCATGCTAAAGCTTCAACTGTTGTTCGTAAAAGCAATATTAGAACTTATACACCTCCTGAGCAAGTTAAAGTAGAACCTAATATTGCTATTGTTAAAGATCTCTTGTCTGATAATATTGATGGGCATGTTATTCAGTTCGAAGGTGAAACTGCTAGAATTGCTAAACCTTGTGATAAAGATAAACATAGACATGTGGTAGGCGTGCCTGTTATTTCTGTTAAAATAGGAGATCATTGTTATCACGGCTTATGTGATATGGGTGCTAGTGCTAGTGTAATTCCTATTGGCTTATACGAAGAAATTAAGAATGAAATTGCACCTGTTGAGTTAGAAGATATTGATGTTACTATTAAACTTGCTAATAGACATACTATTGCACCAATTGGAATTGTTAGAGATGTTGAAGTCTTGTGTGGGAAGATTAAATATCCTGCTGATTTTCTTGTTCTTGGTTCCCCACAAGATAGCTTTTGTCCCATTATATTTGGTAGACCCTTCTTAAATACTGTCAATGCTACCATAGACTGCACTAAGAATGTTGTTACTGTTGGCTTGGATGATATGGTTCATGAGTTTAATTTCTCTAAATTTAGTAAACAACATCATGAGGAAGAATTACCTAGTAAGGATGAAATTATTGGTATTGCTTCTATTGTCTTACCTCCTAGTGATCCTTTAGAACACTATTTGCTAGACCATGAAAATGATATGTTCATGAATGAAAGAAGGGAAATAGATGAAGTATTCTTTAAACAGGAACCTATTCTGCATCACAACTTGCCTGTTGAAATCTTAGGGGATCCTCCTCCACCCAAGGGTGATCACGTGTTTGAGCTTAAACCTTTGCCTGATAATCTTAAATATGCTTATCTTGATGAAAAGAAGATATATCCTGTTATTATTAGTGCTAACCTTTCAGAGCATGAAGAAGAAAGATTGCTGAAAATTCTGAAGAAGCACCGTGCTGCTATTGGATATACTCTTGATGATCTTAAGGGCATTAGTCCCACTCTATGTCAACATAAAATAAATTTGGAAGCAGAGGCCAAACCAGTTCGTGATCCTCAACGACGTCTGAATCCTAAAATGAAAGAAGTGGTAAGAAAAGAAATAATAAAGCTTCCGGAGGCAGGTATAATCTATCCCGTTGCTGATAGTGAGTGGGTAAGTCTTGTCCATTGTGTCCCTAAGAAGGGAGGTATTACTGTTGTTCCTAATGATAAAGATGAATTGATTCCACAAAGAGTTATCACAGGTTATAGGATGGTAATTGATTTCCGCAAATTAAATAAAGCTACTAAGAAAGATCATTACCCCTTACCTTTTATTGATCAAATGCTAGAAAGATTATGCAAACATACACACGATTGCTTTCTAGATGGTTATTCTGGTTTCTCTCAAATACCTGTGTCGGCTAGAGATCAATCAAAGACTACTTTTACATGCCATTTTGGTACTTTTGTGTAACACCCCGGATATGATTTACCCAATATGTAATCCAACTCTTGCCGTTTCCGGCGCTAAGTTATTTTATTTTCTCGGGTTCGGGTTTTTGTCTCCGTGTGTTGTTGTTGTTGTCATGCATCTCATATCATGTCATCATGTGCATTGCATTTGCATACGTGTTCGTTTCATGCATCCGAGCGTTTTCCCCGTTGTCTGTTTTGCATTCCGGTGGTCATTTCTACCTTTCTTTTGTGTGTGGGGATTAAACATTTCCGGATTGGACCAAGACTTGCCAAGTGGCCTTGGTTTACTACCGGTAGACCGCCTGCCAAGTTTCGTACCATTTGGACTTCGTTTGATGCTCCAACGGTTAACCGAGGGACTGAAAAGGCCTCGTGTGTGTTGCAGCCCAACACCCCTCCAATTTGGCCCAAAACCCACCAAAGCCCTCTCCATCATCTAGAGCGTTTGATCATGATTGCGTGGCCGAAAACCGCACCTCATTTGGACACTCCTAGCTCCCTCTATGCCTATAAATAGCCCCCCTCCGAAATCCATGGGTTCTTCTCCCCCGAAACCCTAAAAATCTTCTCCTCCGCGCACCGGACATGTCCGCCGCGCCAGAAACCTCGTCTGCCGCCGCCCGCGGCCACTGAGAGGCCGCCATGTGGCACCGGCAACTCCTCCCACCGCCGGCCCGTCCCGGCCCAAGGCGGGCCCTCTCCGCTCAGTCAACCGGGCTGCGCCCCGCCCCCGCGTGCCGCCACCCTCCTCCTGCCGCGCGCCGCCCGCCTCGCCGTTCCGCCACCACGCGCCCCGCCACCGGAGAGCTCAGCACCGCCGCACGGTCGCTGCGCCATCGGGTCGTCCCGCGCCTCCTCGTCGCCGGGAGCGCCGCGGCGAGCTCCTCCGCCGCTCCGGCGACCCGGCCGACCTGCCCCCTCCTCCTCCGCGGCAAGTCCGGCTCCGACGAGCTCCCCGTCGAACTCCGATGCTGACCCCGGCAAACTCCGATCCGCGCGCCGCCCGATCTGGATCCGGATCCGGGTGAACAGTAACCCTAGATCCGGAGGGTATAATTTCTTCTAAGTCCCCGATTTTCCAGATTCAAATGCCCTAGTTCATCGTGCCGTAACTTTGCATCCGTAGATCCGTTTTGGGCATGTAGCATATCAAAATGTTCGCCTTAGAGAGTACATCATTCCATATCATTGCATCATTTTCATTTGAGCTCATCTTGATGCCCGAAATGCTGTTGGAAGAGTACTATTTGAGTTAGTTGTCAGATCTGCTGCTCCAAATAGCTATTTGTTATTTTTGCCATGATTAGCGTGTGCATGATATGCCCCTGAGCTCTACATGAGTTTTGTTATATGTTTTGCCATCTTTCCAGAGATGCTATCCATGTATTTTTGTGATATGTGTGGTGACTAGCACAAGCTTGCAAAGTGGTGCATTTGTTAATGCTGATTTCAGGGACTCAGCAATTCCACTAAGTCCTTGGACTGTTTTTATCAATATACCATATGTTCATGTTGTTTCCTAGTGATTCGTGCCTCTTTTGAGGATGATCAGTAAGGATGATTTGTTAATCTTGTAGTGCTCTATCCATCCATGTCTTTGTTTGCAATTATGGAGCACCCTAGCTTGAGTCAATCGAGCTCTACTTTTGCTATTTCGTGAATCTGGGCAGATTGTCTACTTGTTAGCGATTTTGCCGAGGATGTTGTAGTTGATCCGTGCATGCTATGTTGTTGTTCTTGCCATGTCTAGCTTGTATAATGTGTATTCTTGATGGGTGTATGCTTAGATTGTCATGGCATGCTCTATAGTGAGTGCATCGAGCTCGTAAACATGCCTACTTGATATCTGATTTGCATGTTCCAGTTTTTCACTAAGTCTGTGATCTGTTTATGTTTTTGCCATGTTCACATGCTTACAATGATATTTTCTGATCCCTTTTGGCTCACGGTCACTAACGGACTTTTGTTAAGCTCTTTGAGTAGCTCCATGCCATGCCTTGCTTTTCCATGTTAAGTTGCTGTAGCATATAGTTTTCATGCTCCAAAGTGTGCTACTTGATCTGAAATTCCAGACTAGTGTTAATTTCACTAAGTCTGAAATCTGTTTACCAATTGCACTTTTTCCATGCTTGTTTGAACCTGTTAATGGATGAATTGGCCATAGCTCAGTGTTCATCTTTTGTTAAGCTTCATGAATGGATCCCTGCCATGTATTTTCTTTGCCATGTTTGAGTGTTGTAGCATATTTAACTTGTTGCATTTAGATGGCTACTTGCTATTTATCGCAGACTGGTGCCATATTCGATTTGCTTGCCATTTCCAAACCGTGCATCCGATTCCGGTGTTCCTCATATCGATTTCAACCAAAATAACCTCACCTTGTCCAGTGGCACACTTGGATTTCCAAGTTGAGGCCAGGTTCATTCTTTCCTTGTCAAATCTTGCATATGCATCACATATCGCATCCCGCATAGCATACCATGTTTGCATCATGTTGTTTGAGCTTTGCACGTGGTTGATTGTGTTCTTGTTGCTTGTTTGTCTTGTTTGGGTAGAGCCGGGAGATGAGTTCGCTAACGAGGAGCCCGTTGAGTTTGCTTTCGAGGATCCAGTCAACTCTGACAACTTTGCAGGCAAGATGATCATACCAAATTTCGATGCCTACCACTTGCTTATCATTCCTACCAAATTTCCATGTCAAACCTCTAACCCACCATGTCCTAGCAAACCGTTGATTGGCTATGTTACCGCTTTGCTCAGCCCCTCTTATAGCGTTGCTAGTTGTAGGTGAAGATTGGAGACCGTTCCTTGTTGGAACATTATTTTCTTGTTGGGATATCATTATATTATCTTGTTATCTTAATGCATCTATATACTTGGTAAAGGGTGGAAGGCTCGGTGTTTTGTTCCACTCTCGCCTAGTGTTTTGTTCCACTCTTGCCGCCCTAGTTTCCGTCATATCGGTGTTATGTTCCCGGATTTTGCGTTCCTTACACGGTGGGGTGATAATGGGAACCCCTTGATAGTTTGCCTTGAATAAAACTCCTCCAGCAATGCCCAACCTTGGTTTTACCATTTGCCACCTAGCCTCTTTTTCACTTGGGTTTCCGGAGCCCGAGGGTCATCTTTATTTAACCCCCCCCCCCCCCGGGCCAGTGCTCCTCTGAGTGTTGGTCCAAACTAGAGTCCTGTGCAGCGCCCCCTCGGGGAAACTCGGGGTTTGGTTTTAGTTGTATGGAGAGCTCATCTGAGTGTGCCCTGAGAACGAGATATGTGCAGCTCCTATCGGGATTTGTCGGCACATTCGGGCGGTGTTGCTGGATTGGTTTTAACTTGTCAGGTTGTCTTGTAGAACCGGGATACCGAGTCTGATCGGAATGTCTCGGGAGAAGGTTTATCCTTCATTGACCGTGAGAGCTTGTCATGGGCTAAGTTGGGACTCCCCCGCAAGGATTTGAACTTTCGAAAGCCGTGCCCGCGGTTATGGGCAGATGGGAATTTGTTAATGTCTGGTTGTAGATAACTTGAACCTTAACTTAATTAAAATGAATCAACTGTGTGTGTTACCGTAATGGTCTTTTCTCGGCGGAGTCCGGGAAGTGAACACGGTGTTGGAGTAATGCTTGTTGCAGGATGTTCTCTAGTTCTTCGTTCGCACTTTGCCTTCTCTTCTCGCTCTCTTTTGCGAACAGGTTAGCCACCATATATGCTAGTCGCTTGCTGCAGCTCCACATATTACCTTGCCTTACCTATAAGCTTAAATAGTCTTGATCGCGAGGGTGCGAGATTGTTGAGTCCCTGTGGCTCACAGATTACTTCCTAACCAGATGCAGGGCCTGATGACTCCGTTCCAGATGACGCGCTTGAGCTCAAGTGGGAGTTCGACGAGGACTCACGCCGTTACTATGTGTCTTTCCCTGATGATCAGTAGTGGTGCCCAGTTGGGGCGATCGGGACCGTGTCGCATGTTGGGTTGATCTTTTATTTTGGCACCGTAGTCGGGCCATGAGTGATTGGATGATGTAATGTTGTTTATGTACTTTGTTTGACGTGGCGAGTGTAAGCCAACTATGTACCTTCCCCTTTTATTATCTATTTACATGGGATGTTGTGAAGATTGCCTTACTTGCGACATTGCTTTCAATGCGGTTATGCCTCTAAGTCGTGCTTCGACACATAGGAGATATAGCCGCATCGAGGGCGTTACAAGTTGGTATCAGAGCCTTCCCCGACCTTAGGAGCCCCCACTGATTGATCGTTTTTAGCAGCCGTTGTTGAGTCTAGAAAAATGTATTGAGTCATTTAGGAATTATATACCGGAGAGTTTAGGAATTCTTTTTACTCCCCAGTCCCTTCATCGCTCTGGTAAGGCATCCTGACGTAGAGTTTTAACTCTTCTCTTCTCAATTTTCACTAAAAAAATTAGGATCACGCGGGTATCTTGGAATCGTTCTGATGGATTTGTGACGAGAACATTGTTCTTGGTGCCTCCTGTCATTTAGGGGTTGTGGCAGTGTCCCGGGGAGTTGAGCTCCGAGGTGTTGTCGTCACAATTTTATCGTTGCAGTTCTGGAATACCTGAGTTTAGTTCACCGACATCGAAAATCTCTTTTATGCAGTTGTTGGTGAGATAACCTCGACGCCACCCAGTACTGGGGCGGGAGTTCGGGAGTATTGTCATAACTTGTATAACGGATGCTTTTCGAAGGTTGAGGTAGATGGTTTCTGAAGTTTTTCTCGGTTATGTGTTGAAGGATGGATACAGCTGGATGTAGGATTTGCTAGATTTGGGTGATATATTATGCTTCCCCTGTATCCCCAACACCTGATTGCATAACCGGAAAGGTTCGGGAGTTTCATAGGTGGGAATTCTTGTAGCTCTAGCTCTTCTTCCACGGATATTTGGTTTGAGATTGGGATTTCTTACCGAGTATTCGTTCTTGATCCGTACCTTGTTGATTTATTCCTCTACCTAAATTCTAAGTGGCTTCTCAATTTATGGATATGTTACCATTTCAAGTGGAATGCATTTGTTCTTATGTTTGGATGTGAAGACTATATGTTGCAATTTCAACCCGCTTGATTCAGCTTCAATTTTATCTGTCAATGTGCTAACGGATGTCACCCTCTTCAGGATGGCTCCCGCTAAGAGCAGCAATCAGAATCAGAATCAGGATCCGCCACCACCTCCTCCTCCTCCGGAGGCATGGCAAGCTGTGATGGCCGCTACCAATGCAAACACGCAATTGATCATGCAAATTCTTCAAGAGCGCAACCAAGCGAACCAAGGCAACAATCAGAATCACTTTGCTACACTCAACCAGTTCCTTGCTAACCAGCCAAAGACCTTCAGCAATTGTGTTGAGGCAACTGATGCTGACGATTGGCTTGTGGACTTGTGCAAGCATTTCGAGTGTAGTAACGTCAGGCCTGAGGACTTTGTCAAGTCCACTTCCTTCCAACTCAAAGACCAAGCTGCAGAATGGTTCCAGCAGTACAAGGATTCCAGAGGTGGCCGTGTGATTACCTGGGATGAATTCCGTCAAGACTTCTAAGCTCATCATATTCCTCAAAGCGTGGTTGAAAGCAAGCGTGAGGAATTCCGCAACCTGAAGCAAGGTTCTGTGTCTGTCTATGACTACAACAAGTTGTTTCAGAAGCTCGCCCGCTTTGCTAAGAAGGACGTCCCTGACGAGAAGAGCATGATATACCAGTTCAGGGGTGGTCTCAGAGAAGAAATCCAGCTAGCTCTTGTTCTCTTTGAACCCTTGAGGTACGATGAGTTCTACAACATGGCATTGAAGCAAGAGGCTGCTCAACTGAAGTGTGATGCCTCCAAGAAGCGAGTCAGAGATGCTACTCCTTCTTCCTCTACTCAAGTGGCCAAGCAGCAGAAGTATTGGCTTCCTCCTCCTCCGTTCCGTCAGCCGTATCAGAAGAGCAAAGGTGGCAGTGGATCTTCCCACCCACCCAACCCTAGCTTTCAGAACAAGACTTCGTCTCAAGCTCCAAGATCGAGTGCTCCGTATCACCGTCCGCTTTCAGAGGTCACGTGCAACAAGTGCCAACAGAAGGGTCACTATGCCAACAAATGCTTCAACCAGAGGCGTCTCCCTCCTCCTCCTCCTGTGAGATCGGCAAGTACAGCTGTGGTCAAGCATAACCCCAAGTACGCCAAGGTCAATATGGTGAATGCAGCTCAGGCAGAGGACTCGTCAGATGTCATCATGGGTAACCTTCCTGTTAACGATGTTCCTACAAAAGTTCTTTTTGACACTGGTGCATCGCATTGTTTCATTTCCAAACCTTTTGCATCGAAGTATGAGTGCGATTATCAGTATCTGCAAAATTCTTTGCAAATCGTGTCACCGGGCAAGCAGATGACAGCTAATTTCTACGTCCCGGATATTACTATCACGTTGGGCGACTACAAATTTCTAGCTTCTCCTATTGTTCTGGGCGACTCGGATATTGATCTTATTCTCGGGATGGATTGGCTTTCTAAGCACAAGGCGCATCTTGATTGTGCAGCCAGGCAGATTCAATTGACTCATTCGTCTAAGGATGTAATTGTCTTTGCCGCTCGTGATGATACCATCCGTCTGTTTTCTCTCAATGAGAAGGGTGAACTGGATGCCATCTCCCAAATTCCAGTCGTTTGCGAATATCAAGACGTCTTTCTAGAAGAGCTTCCAGGAATGCCTCCACACCGGCCAGTTGAATTCATCATCGATCTTGAGTCTGGCACGGAACCAGTGTGCAAGCGTCCTTACAAGCTCGGACCTGAAGAGTTGAAGAAGCTGAAGAAGCAACTCGATATTCAAGAGCGAATGGGTCTCATCCGACCTAGTTCCTCTCCGTGGGGTTGTGGAGTTCTTTTTGTGAAGAAGAAGGATGGAACGGACCGACTTTGTGTTGACTACCATCCATTGAACAAGAAGACTATCAAGAACAAATACCCACTTCCCAACATCAACGAGCTGTTTGAACAACTCAAAGGTGCCCAAGTATTCTCCAAGCTTGATCTCCACATGGGTTATCACCAGATTCAAATCCGTGAGCAAGATATTCCCAAGACGGCTTTCAGGACAAGCTATGGTTCATATGAATACACTGTCATGTCTTTTGGCCTCGTCAACGCTCCTCCGACTTTCTCTCGCATGATGAACTTCATCTTCAACGCCTACACAAATGACTTTGTTTTGGTCTATCTCGACGACATTCTGGTCTTTTCAAAGAACAAGGAAGATCATGCCAAGCACTTGCGTTTGGTGCTTGATAAACTCAGGGAACACCAGTTCTACGCCAAGTTCTCAAAGTGCGAATTTTGGCTCGATGAGGTTCTTTATCTTGGACATATCATCTCTGCCAAGGGCATTGCGGTGAATCCTGAGAAGGTGTCTGCAATTGTGAATTGGGAACCACCTCAGAACGTGAAGCAACTCCGTAGCTTCCTCGGCCTCGCAAGCTACTGTCGAAGGTTCGTTGAGAACTTTTCAAAGATCGCGAAGCCTCTTTCAAATCTTCTCCAGAAGCATGTCAAGTACGTTTGGTCTCCGGAATGTGACATCGCTTTCAACACTTTGAAAGAGAAATTGGTCACTGCTCCAGTTCTGACTCCTCCTGATGAATCCAAACTGTTCGAGGTCTTTTGTGATGCCTCTCTTCAAGGTCTTGGTGCAGTGTTGATGCAAGAGAAGAAAGTGGTGGCCTATACCTCTCGCCAGTTGAAGCCCAACGAGAAGAACTACCCCACTCATGACCTCGAGTTGGCGGCAGTTGTGCATGCTCTTTTGACTTGGAGACATCTCTTATTGGGAAGAAAAGTGGACATCTTCACTGACCACAAGAGTCTCAAGTACATCTTCACTCAGCCTAATCTCAACCTCAGGCAGACTCGATGGGTCGAAATGATTCAAGAGTATAATCCAAGTATCGAGTATACTCCAGGCAAGGCCAATGTGATTGCTGACGCTTTGAGCAGGAAGGCTTATTGCAACAGTCTGATTCTCAAGCCGTATCAACCCGAACTTTGTGAAGCTTTCCGCAAACTCAATCTGCAAGTTGTTCCTCAAGGTTTCCTCGCCAACCTTCAAGTCTCTCCTACCTTGGAAGACCAGATTCGTCAGGCTCAGCTTCTTGATGCTATGGTGAAGAAGGTGAAGATTGGGATTGCCAAGAGTCAACCCAAGTACAAGTGCTACCGCCTTGATGACAAGGATACTCTCTTCTTCGAGGATCGTATTGTTGTGCCCAAAGGTGATCTTCGTAAGGTTATCATGAACGAGGCTCACAATTCACTCCTCTCCATCCACCCTGGGAGCACGAAGATGTATCAGGACCTCAAGCAGGCTTATTGGTGGACTCGAATGAAGCGCGAGATTGCTCAGTTCGTGAATGAGTGTGATGTCTGCAGAAGAGTGAAGGCAGAACACCAAAGGCCAGCTGGTCTCCTCCAACCTCTTGCCATTCCAGAATGGAAGTTTGACCACATTGAGATGGACTTCGTGACTGGGTTTCCAAAGTCCAAGCGTGGCAATGATGCTATATTCGTTGTCATCGACAAACTCACTAAAGTGGCTCACTTTCTGCCTATCAAAGAGTCTATCACTGCAGCTCAATTGGCGGAGCTGTATACCTCTCGGATTGTCTCGCTGCACAGTATTCCACAGGTGATCTCTTCAGACCGTGGCAGCGTCTTTACCTCCAAGTTTTGGGAGTCTTTTCAGAAGGCCATGGGCACCAACATCCGCTTCAGCACAGCTTTCCATCCTCAAACTAGCGGTCAAGTCGAGCGTGTCAACCAGATTCTTGAAGATATGCTCAGGGCTTGTGTGATCTCCTTCGGCATGAAGTGGGAGGATTGTCTTCCATATGCTGAATTCTCCTACAACAACAGTTTTCAAGCAAGTGCGGGCAAGGCCCCATTCAAAATTCTGTATGGCAGGAAGTGCCATACCCCTCTCAACTGGTCTGAAACCGGTGAACGTCAACTTCTGGGAAATGACTTAATCACAGGGGCAGAGGAGATGTGCAAAGTCATTCGAGATAACCTCAAAGCAGTGCAATAGCGCCAGAAGAGCTACTATAATAGTAAGCACCGTGATTTGGCCTTCGAGATAGGAGATCATGTTTACCTCCGCGTCTCTCCAATGAAAGGTACTCGTCGCTTCGGTATTAAAGGGAAGCTTGCCCCAAGAAACGTGGGACCTTTCTAGATCGTCAGCAAGAGAGGCGATCTCGCCTATCAACTCGAGCTTCCTTCAAACTTTGCAAATGTGCATGACGTGTTCCATGTCTCTAAGCTCCGCAAGTGCTTCAAGACTCCTAACTGCACCGTCAACTTCGAAGACATTGATCTCCAAGAAGATCTCTCTTATCGTGAGCACCCCGTCGCTATTCTTGAAGAGACTGAATGCAAGACTCGCAATAAGTCAATCAAATTCCTCAAAGTCAAGTGGTCACACCATTCCGACCGTGAAGCCACCTGGGAACGCGAGGATCACCTCCGTTCTGAGTACCCAGCGTTCTTCCAGTCCTAGATCTCGGGACGAGATCCTTTCGTAGTGGTGGAGTGTTGTAACACCCCGGATATGATTTACCCAATATGTAATCCAACTCTTGCCGTTTCCGACGCTAAGTTATTTTATTTTCTTGGGTTCGGGTTTTTGTCTCCGTGTGTTGTTATTGTTGTCATGCATCTCATATCATGTAATCATGTGCATTGCATTTGCATACGTGTTCATTTCATGCATCCGAGCATTTTCCCCATTGTCCGTTTTGCATTCCGACGCTCCGTTCTCCTCCGGTGGTCATTTCTACCTTTGTTTCGTGTGTGGGGATTAAACATTTCCGGATTGGACCGAGACTTGCCAAGCGGCCTTGGTTTACTACCGGTAGACCGCCTGTCAAGTTTCGTACCATTTGGACTTCGTTTGATGCTCCAACGGTTAACCGAGGGACCGAAAGGCCTCGTGTGTGTTACAGCCCAACACCCCTCCAATTTTGCCCAAAACCCACCAAAACCCTCTCCATCATCTAGAGCGTTCGATCACGATCGCGTGGCCGAAAACCGCACCTCATTTGGACACTCCTAGCTCCCTCTATGCCTATAAATAGCCCCCCTCCGAAATCCATGGGTTCTTCTCCCCCGAAACCCTAAAAATCATCTCCTCCGCGCATCGGACATGTCCGCCGTGCCGGACACCTCGTCCGCCGCCGCCCGCGGCCACTGGGAGGCCGCCACGTGGCACTGGCAACCCCTCCCGCCGCCAGCCCATCCCGGCCCAGGGTGGGCCCTCTCCGCTCACTCAACCGGGCCGCGCCGCGCCCCCGCGTGCCGCCACCCTCCTCCTGCCGCGCGCCGCCCGCCTCGCCGTTCCGCCACCACGCGCCCCACTGCCAGCGAGCTCGGCACTGCCGCCCAATCGCCGCGCCACCGGGTCGTCCCGCGCCTCCTCGTCGCCGGGAGCGCCGCGGCGAGCTCCTCCGCTGCTCCGGCGACCCGGCCGGCCGGCCCCCTCCTCCTCCGCGGCAAGTCCGGCTCCGACGAGCTCCCCGTCGAACTCCGGCGCCGACCCCGGCGAACTCTGATCCGCGTGCCGCCCGATCTGGATCCGGATCCGGGTGAACAGTAACCCTAGATCCGGAGGGTATAATTTCTTCTAAGTCCCCGATTTTCCAGATTCAAATGCCCTTGTTCATCGTGACGTAACTTTGCATCCGTAGATCCGTTTTGGGCGTGTAGCATATCAAAATATTCGTCTCAGAGAGTACATCATTTCATCTCATTGCGTAATTTTCATTTGAGCTCATCTTGATGCCCGAAATGCTGTTGGAAGAGTACTATTTGAGTTAGTTCTCAGATCTGCTGCTCCAAATAGCTATTTGTTATTTTTGCCATGATTAGTGTGTGCATGATATGCCCCTGAGCTCTACATGAGTTTTGTTATATGTTTTGCCATCTTTCCAGAGATGCTATCCATGTATTTTTGAGATATGTATGGTGACTAGCACAAGCTTGCAAAGTGGTGCAATTGTTAATGTTGATTTCAGGGACTTAGCAATTCCACTAAGTCCTTCGACTGTTTTTATCAATATGCCATATGTTCATGTTGTTTCCTAGTGATCCGTGCCTCTTTTGAGGATGATCAGTAAGGATGATTTGTTAATCTTGTAGTGCTCTATCCATCCGTGTCTTTATTTGCAATTATGGAGCACCCTAGCTTGAGTCAATCGAGCTCTACTTTTGCTATTTCGTGAATATGGGCAGATTGTCTACTTGTTAGCGATTTTGCCGAGGATGTTGTAGTTCATCCGTGCATGCTATGTTGTTGTTCTTACCATGTCTAGCTTGTATAATGTGTATTCTTGATGGGTGTATGCTTAGATTGTCATGGCATGCTCTGTAGTGAGTGCATCGAGCTCGTAAACATGCCTACTTGACATCTGATTTGCATGTTCCAGTTTTTCACTAAGTCTGTGATCTGTTTATGTTTTTGCCATGTTCACATGCTTGCAATGATATTTTCTGACCCCTTTTGGCTCAAGGTCACTAAGGGACTTTTGTTAAGCTCTTTGAGTAGCTCTATGCCATTCCTTGCTTTGCCATGTTAAGTTCCTGTAGCATATAGTTTTCATGCTCCAAAGTGTGCTACCTGATCTGAAATTCCAGACTAGTGTTAATTTCACTAAGTCTGAAATCTGTTTACCAATTGCACTTTTGCCATGCTTGTTTGAACCTGTTAATGGATGAATTGGGCGTAGCTCAGTGTTCATCTTTTGTTAAGATTCATGAATGGATCCCTGCCATGTATTTTTTTGCCACGTTTGAGTGCTGTAGCATATTTAACTTGTTGCATTTAGATGGCTACTTGTTGTTTATCGCAGACCGGTGCCATATTTGATTTGCTTGCCATTTCCAAACCGTGCATCCGATTCCGGTGTTCCTCATATCGATTTCAACCGAAATCACCTCACCTTGTCCAGTGGCACACTTGTATTTCTGAGTTGAGGCCAGGTTCATTCTTTCCTTGTCAAATCTTGCATATGCATCACATATAGCATCCCGCATAGCATACCATGTTTGCATCATGTTGTTTGAGCTTTGCACGTGGTTGATTGTGTTCTTGTTGCTTGTTTGTCTTGTTTGGGTAGAGCCGGGAGATGAGTTCGCTAACGAGGAGCCCGTTGAGTTTGCTTTCGAGGATCCAGTCAACTCTGACAACTTTGTAGGCAAGATGATCATACCCTCGAAATCACTTCTATCTTTGCTTTGCTAGATGCTCGCTCTTTTGCTATGCCTATGCTACAATGCCTACCACTTGCTTATCATGCCTCCCAAATTGCCATGTCAAACCTCTAACCCACCATGTCCTAGCAAACCGTTGATTGGCTATGTTACCGCTTTGCTCAGCCCCTCTTATAGCGTTGCTAGTTACAGGTGAAGATTGGAGACCGTTCCTTGTTGGAACATTATTTTCTTGTTGGGATATCATTATATTATCTTGTTATCTTAATGCATCTATATACTTGGTAAAGGGTGGAAGGCTCGGCCTCTCGCCTAGTGTTTTGTTCCACTCTTGCCGCCCTAGTTTCCCTCATATCGGTGTTATGTTCCCGGATTTTGCATTCCTTACGCGGTGGGGTGATAATGGGAACCCTTTGATAGTTCGCCTTGAATAAAACTCCTCCAGCAATGCCCAACCTTGGTTTTACCATTTGCCACCTAGCCTCTTTTTCCCTTGCGTTTCCGGAGCCTGAGGGTCATCTTTATTTAAACCCCCCCCCCCGGGCCAGAGCTCCTCTGAGTGTTGGTCCAAAATAGAGTCATGTGCAGCGCCCCCTCGGGGAAACTCGGGGTTTGGTTTTAGTTGTTTGGAGAGCTCATCTGAGTGTGCCTGAGAACAAGATATGTGCAGCTCCTATCGGGATTTGTCGGCACATTCAGGCGGTGTTGCTGGATTGGTTTTAACTTGTCGGGTTGTCTTGTAGAACCGAGATACCGAGTCTGATCGGAATGTCTCGGGAGAAGGTTTATCCTTCATTGACCGTGAGAGCTTGTCATGGGCTAAGTTGGGACTCCCCTGCAGGGATTTGAACTTTTGAAAGCCGTGCCCGTGGTTATGGGCAGATGGGAATTTGTTAATGTCCGGTTGTAGATAACTTGAACCTCAACTTAATTAAAATGAATCAACTATGTGTGTTACTGAGATGGTCTTTTCTCGGCAGAGTTCGGGAAGTGAACACGGTGTTGGAGTAATGCTTGTCGCAGGATGTTCTCTAGTTCTTCGTTCACGCTTTGCCTTCTCTTCTCGCTCTCTTTTGCGAACAGGTTAGCCACCATATATGCTAGTCGCTTGCTGCAGCTCCACATATTACCTTGCCTTACCTATAAGCTTAAATAGTCTTGATCGTGAGGGTGCGAGATTGCTGAGTCCCTGTGGCTCACAGATTACTTCCTAACCAGATGCAGGGACTGATGACTCTGTTCCAGATGACACGCTTGAGCTCAAGTGGGAGTTCGACGAGGACTCACGCCGTTACTATGTGTCTTTCCCTGATGATCAGTAGTGGTGCCAAGTTGGGGCGATCGGGACTGTGTCGCATGTTGGGTTGAACTTTTATTTTGGCACCGTAGTCGGGCCATGAGTGATTGGATGATGTAATGTTGTTTATGTACTTTGTTTGACATGGCGAGTGTAAGCCAACTATGTACCTTCCCCTTTTATTATCTATTTACATGGGATGTTGTGAAGATTGCCTTACTTGCGACATTGCTTTCAATGCGGTTATGCCTCTAAGTCGTGCTTCGACATGTAGGAGATATAGCCGCATCGAGGGCGTTACATTTTGCTTATAGACATATGCCTTTTGGTTTATGTAATGCACCTGCTACCTTTCAAAGATGCATGATGCCTATATTCTCTGACTTTTGTGAAAAGATTTGTGAGGTTTTCATGGACGACTTCTCCGTCTAGGGTTCCTCTTTTTATGATTGCTTGAGCAATCTTGATCGAGTTTTGTAGAGATGTGAAGAAACTAATCTTGTCTTGAATTGGGAAAAGTGCCACTTTATGGTTAATGAAGGTATTGTCTTGGGGCATAAAGTTTCTGAAAGAGGTATTGAAGTTGATAAAGCCAAGGTTGATGCTATTGAAAATATGCCATCTCCCAAGGACATCAAAGGTATAAGAAGTTTCCTTGGTCACGCTGGATTTTACAGGAGGTTCATTAAGGACTTCTCAAAAAATTCTCGGCCTCTGACTAATTTATTGCAAAAAGATATACTGTTTGTCTTTGATGATGATTGTGTGGAAGCATTTGAAATACGTAAGAAAGCATTAGTCATTGCACCTGTTGTTCAGCCACCTGATTGGAACCTACCCTTTGAAATTATGTGTGATGCTAGTGATTATGATGTAGGTGTTATTCTAGGGAAAAGAGTTGATAAGAAATTAAATGTTATTCATTATGCTAGTAAGACTCTAGACAATGCTCAAAGAAATTATGCTACTACTGAAAAAGAGCTTTTAGCAGTTGTATTTGCTTGTGATAAGTTCAGATCTTATATTGTTGATTCTAAAGTAACTATTCAAACTGATCATGCTGCTATTAAATATCTTATGGAAAAGAAAGATGCTAAACCTAGACTTATTAGATGGGTTCTCTTGCTACAAGAATTTGATTTGCATATTGTTGATAGAAAGGGAGCTGAGAACCCCGTTGCAGACAACTTGTCTAGGTTAGAAAATATTCTTGATGACCCACTACCTATTAATGATAACTTTCCTGATGAACAATTAAATGTTATAAGTAATTCTCGTAGTACTCCATGGTATGCTGATTATTCTAATTATATTGTTGCTAAGTTTATACCACCTAGCTTCACATACCAACAAAAGAAAAAGTTCTTCTATGATTTAAGACATTACTTTTGGGATGACCCACATCTTTATACTGAAGGAGTAGATGGTGTTATTAGATGTTGTGTACCTGAGCATGAACAGGAACAGATCCTACGCAAGTGTCACTCCGAGTCTTATGGAAGGACACCACGCTAGAGATAGAACTGCACATAAGGTATTGCAATCTGGTTTTTATTGGCCTACTCTCTTCAAGGATGCCCGTAAGTTTGTCTTGTCTTGTGATGAATGTCAAAGAATTGGTAATATTAGTAGACGTCAAGAAATGCCTATGAATTATTCACTTGTTATTGAACCATTTGATGTCTGGGGCTTTGATTATATGGGACCTTTTCCTGCCTCTAATGGATACACACATATTCTAGTTGCTGTTGATTACGTTACTAAGTGGGTAGAAGCTATTCCAACTAGTAGTGCTGATCATAACACTTCTATTAAAATGCTTAAAGAAGTTATTTTCCCGAGGTTTGGAGTCCCCAGTTATTTAATGACTGATGGTGGTTCACACTTTATTCATGGTGCTTTCCATAAAATGCTTGCTAAATATGATGTTAATCATAGAATTGCATCTCCTTATCACCCTCAGTCTAGTGGTCAAGTAGAGTTGAGCAATATAGAGCTCAAATTAATTTTGCAAAAGACTGTTAATAGGTCTAGAAAGAATTGTCCAAGAAACTTGATGATGCATTATGGGCGTATAGAACTGCATATAAAAATCCTATGGGTATGTCTCCGTATAAAATGGTGTATGGAAAAGCATGTCCCTTGCCTCTCGAACTAGAACATAAGGCATATTGGGCTATTAAAGAGCTTAACTATGATTTTAAACTTGCCGGTGAGAAGAGGTTATTTGATATGAGCTCACTTGATGAATGGAGAACCCAAGTATATGAAAATGCCAAGTTGTTTAAAGAAAAAGTTAAAAGATGGCATGACAAAAGGATACAAAAGCGTGAGTTTAATGCAGGTGATTATGTATTGCTAGACAATTCTCGTTTAAGATTTTTTTTGCAGGAAAACTTCTCTCTAAATGGGAAGGCCCCTATGTTATCGAAGAGGTCTATCATTCCGGTGCCATAAAGATCAACAACTTCGAGGGCACAAATCCGAAGGTGGTAAACGGTCAAAGAATCAAACATTACATCTCAGGTAATCCCATAAATGTTGAAACCAATATTATTGAAACCGTAACCCCGGAGGAATACATAAGGGACACTTTCCGGAACATTTCAGACTCCGAAAAGGAATAGGTATGTGGTACGGTAAGTAAACCGACTCCAAAACAATTTTAAGGCAATATTTCTCCATTTTGGAATATTTAGAAAAATAGAAAAATAAGTAGCAGTCCGGGAAGGACACGAGGGCCCCACGAGGGTGGTGGGCGCGCCCTACCCCCTGGGCGCGCCCCCTACCTCGTGAGTACCTCGTGTGCCTTCCGGACTCCATTTTCTTGCACGTTACGTATTTTGGTCGGTAAAAATTCATTATATAATCTCCCGGGGGTTTTGACTCCCGTATCACGCAAAAATCTCATGTCTTTGTTTCGAGCTATTTTTCTGACAGATCTAGATTATCATGACGTCCCCAAGTGCTTCCAAGGACAAGTTCTTCGAGAAGGTCATCAACCCTTACCTCGCGGAGGTGCTGCGACACCCTCAAACCATTGAGATGCGTGATGGGTTGTTGCACATCCGCGATGTTGAGGGACCAAAGGGAACCGGAAGCGTGGAGACGAGGCTCGAAGCTATGGAGCTACAAATTTCAAGTGCCAGGGGATGGTGGAGCATGGAATCAACGCTAGCCACACGATGCTCGCGGAGTTCACTAACAACTACAAGACGGATGCCAAGAACACCGAGGAGGCCATCTTCAAGCTATATGAGAAGATCGAGCACCTCCAAGCCCAAATCTATGGCCTGCAAAACCAAAACTGTGAGTATGAATATAGATTCAAAAGAATGAGTTTGGCTGCAGATTCGAGGATTCCGGAGACTCGATCATCCTTCTATGATGGTGAACCTATGCCTTGGAAGATGGATGACAAGCCCGGATCATCAACAACACCTCCACCTTCTTCACCAACCAAGGAGATATAATCACATGGGTATGGTCACTCCCCTTGGCAACTGCCAAGCTTGGGGGAGGTGCCCCGGTATCGTATCACAATCACAACTCCTATCTTTACCGTTTTTCTTAGTTTGATCCTATTAGTAGTATCTTGATCTAGTTTTGAGTTTTGCTTTATGATCTCTCTATGTAATCGAGTCAGTGAGCTATATATAATAAATATTAGTGTTGAGTCAAGGGCTTGATTATTTTGCCATGATCTTGGGTGAATAAAAGAAAAGAGAAAAGAGTAAAGAAACAAAAAGTTCATATTGATCTTATTGAGAGTAATGACTTCACATAGAAAGAGTATGATGATTAAAAGTTGTTGGGAGTTGACAGACAAAGCTTTGGTCATTGTTGCAATTAATAGGAAGTAATAAGGAAAGAGAGGTTTTCACATATAGATATATTATCATTGACATCTTTTATGATTGGGAGCACTCATTAAAATATGACATGCTAAAGAGTTGATGTTGGACAAGGAAGACAACGTAATGAGTTATGTCTTTCTTATATGTGAGATAAAGTATGTTGTCATGGATCCTCTAACTTGTTGAGCTTGCCTTTCCCCCTCATGCTAGCCAAATTCTCAGCACCAAGTAGAAATACTACTTGTGCTTCCAAATACCCTTAAACCAGTTTTGCCATGAGAGTCCACCATATCTACCTATGGATTGAGTAAGATCCTTCAAGTAAGTTGTCATCGGTGCAAAGCAATAAAAATTGCTCTAAATATGTATGATTGATTGGTGTGAGAGAAATAAGCTTTATACGATCTTGTGATCTGGAAGTAATAAAAGTGACAGACTACATAATAAAGGTTCATATCACAAGGGGCAATATAAACTGACGTTCTTTCACATTGAGATTTTATATATCCAACCATAAAAGCGCATGGCAACCTCTGCTTCCCTCTGCGAAGGGCCTGTTGTAGGGGAACATAGCAGAAATTAAAAAAAAATTCTACGCATCACCAAGATCAATCTATGGAGTCATCTAGAAACGAGGGGAAGAGGAGTGCATCTACATACCCTTGTAGATCGCGAACGGAAGCGTTCAAGAGAACGGGGTTGATGGAGTCATACTCGTCGTGATCCAAATTACCGATGACCGAGCGCCGAACGGACGGCACCTCCGCGTTCAACACACATACGGTTGGGAGAGACGTCTCCTCCTTGATCCAGCAAGGGGAGAGGAGAGGTTGATGGAGATCCAGCAGCACGACAGCGTGGTGGTGCAAGCAGCGGGATCTCAGCAGGGCTTCGCCAAGCACCAACGAGAGGGAGAGGTGTCACGGAGGGAGAGGGAGGCGCCAGGGACTTGGGTGCAGCTGCCCTCCCTCCCCTCCACTATATATAGGGGCCAGGGGGACACCGGCCCCTCTAGATCCCATCTAGATGGGGGGCGGCGGCCAAGGGGGTGGCTTGGCCCCCAAGCCAAGTGGAGGCGCCCCCCACCCCTAGGGTTTCCAACCCTAGGCATAGGGGGAGGCCCAAGGGGGCGCACCAGCCCACCAGGGGCTGGTTCCCTTCCCACTTCAGCCCATGGGGCCCTCCGAGATAGGTGGCCCCACCCGGTGGACCCCCGGACCCTTCCGATGGTCCCGGTACAATACTGGTGACCCCCGAAACTTTCCCGGTGGCCGAAACTGGTCTTCCTATATATAAATCTTTACCTCCGGACCATTTCGGAACTCCTCGTGACGTCCGGGATCTCATCCGGGACCCTGAACAAATTTCGGGTTACCACATACTAATATCTCTACAACCCTAGCGTCACTGAACCTTAAGTGTGTAGACCCTACGGGTTTGGGAACCATGCAGACATGACCGAGACAACTCTCCGGCCAATAACCAACAGCGGGATCTGGATACCCATGTTGGCTCCCACATATTCCACGATGATCTCATCGGATGAACCACGATGTCGAGGATTCAATCAATCCCATATTCAATTCCCTTTGTCAATCGGTACGTTACTTGCCCAAGATTCGATCGTTGGTATCCCAATACCTCGTTCAATCTCGTTATCGGCAAGTCACTTTACTCGTTCCGTAACACATCATCCCGTGACCAACTACTTAGTCACACTGAGCTCATTATGATGATGCATTACCGAGTGGGCCCAGAGATACCTCTCCGTCATACGGAGTGATAAATCCCAGTCTCGATTCATGCCAACCCAACAGACACTTTCGGAGATACCTGTAGTGCACCTTTATAGTCACCCAGTTACGTTGTGACGTTTGGTACACCCAAAGCACTCCTACGGTATCCGGGAGTTGCACAATCTCATGGTCTAAGGAAATGATACTTGACATTCAGAAAAGCTCTAGCAGACGAACTACACGATCTTGTGCTATGCTTAGGATTGGGTCTTGTCCATCACATCATTCTCCTAATGATGTGACCTCGTTATCAATGACATCCAATGTCCATGGTCAGGAAACCATAACCATCTATTGATCAACGAGCTAGTCAACTAGAGGCTTACTAGGGACATGTTGTGGTCTATGTATTCACACATGTATTACGATTTCCGGATAACACAATTATAGCATGAACAATAGACAATTATCATGAACAAGGAAATATAATAATAACCATTTTATTATTGCCTCTAGGGCATATTTCCAACAGTCTCCCACTTGCACTAGAGTCAATAATCTAGTTACATTGTGATGAATCAAACACCCATAGAGTTCTGGTGTTGATCATTGTGGGAGTCCTGGATTAGGGGGTCTCCGGATAGCCGGACTATCTCCATTGGCCGGACTATTAGACTATGAAGATACAAGACTGAAGACTTCATCTCGTGTCCGGATGGGACTCTACTTGGCGTGGAAGGCAAGCTAGGCAATACGTATATGGATATCTCCTCCTTTGTAACCAACCTTGTGTAACCCTAACCCTCTCCGGTGTCTATATAAACCGAAGGGTTTTTGTCTGTAGGACAACAATCACTACATACAATCATATCATAGGCTAGCTTCTAGGGTTTAGCCTCTCTGATCTCGTGGTAGATCTACTCTTGTAACACCCATATCATCAATATTAATCAAGCAGGACGTAGGGTTTTACCTCCATCAAGAGGGCCCGAACCTGGGTAAAACTTCGTGTCCCTTGCCTCCTGTTACCATCTGGCCTAGACGCACAGTTCGGGACCCCCTACCCGAGAACCGCCGGTTTTGACACCGACATTGGTGCTTTCATTGAGAGTTCCTCTGTGTCGTCGCCGTTAGGCTTGATGGCTCCTACTATCATCGATAGTGATGCGGTCCAGGGTGAGACTTTTCTCCCCAGACAGATCTTCGTATTCGGCGGCTTTGCACTGCGGGCTAATTCGCTTGGCCATCTGGAGCAGATTGAAAGCTACGCCCCTGGCCATCAGGTCAGATTTGGAAGTTTGAATTACACGGCCAATATCCGTGGGGACTTGATCTTCGACGGATTCGAACCACAGCCGGGGGCGCCGCACTGTCGCGATGGGTATGACCTAGCTCTGCCACCGGACGGTACTCCAGAGGCCGCACCCGCATCAGCTCCGACCCTTAGCTCGGAGCCAACTGCGCCAATCGAGGACGGGTGGCTAGACACCGCCTCAGGGGCTGCAGTCTCGACGGCAATCGAGCCAAACACCAGCATAATCCTCTGCACAGCCCGTGACTCCAAGGTGTCGGACTCTCTTCCGGACCCTGAACAATCCGCGCCCCTGCCAATCGAATCCGATTGGGTGCCGATCATGGAGTTCACCGCCGCGGATATCTTTCAGCACTCGCCCTTCGGCGACATCCTGAATTCACTAAGGTCTCTCTCTCTTTGTCAGGAGAGCCCTAGCCGGATTATGGCCAACAGGATTGGGATGCAGACGACGAAGAAATTCGACGCCCACCCACCACCCACTTTGTAGCCACTGTCGATGATTTAACCGACATGCTCGACTTCGACTCCGAAGACATCTACGGTACGGACGACGATGTAGGAGACGAACATGAACCAGCACCTACAGGGCACTGGACAGCCACCTCGTCGTATGACATATACATGGTGGATACACCCAATGAAGGCAATGGCGACGAGATAACGGAGGATGACCCCTCCAAGAAGCAACCCAAGCGCCGACGTCAGCGGCGCCGCTCTAAGTGCCGCCAAAGCAAAAGTGGTGATACCGGCATAGGAGATAATAACACTCCGGATAGCGCCGAAGACAACAACAATCCCCTCCAGCAAGATTTAGGGTAGGAGGATGAAGGAGCCAGCTCTCCTGAGAGAGCGGCTGGCGGAGAGGAGGAGGATGACAATTACATGCCCCCCTCCGAAGATGAGGCAAGCCTCGGCGATGATGAATTCGCTGTTCCAGAGGATCCCGTCGAACAAGAGCGCTTCAAGCGCAGGCTTATGGCCACGGCACATAGCCTGAAGAAAAAACAGCAGCAGCTTCAAGCTGATCAAGATCTGCTAGCTGACAAATGGACTGAAGTCCTCGCGGCCGAGGAATATAAACTCGAGCGTCCCTCCAAGAATTACCCAAGGCGCAGGTTACTACCCCGACTGGAGGAAGAAGCGTATGATACGGCCGATCGGCCACCTCGTGGCCGCAATAGAGAGGCATTCCAGCCAAAATCTCAGCCTCCACCCCAACGCCATCGGAATAAAAAGGCATGGGGAGATACGCCAGACCTGCGAGATATATTGGAGGACAAAGCAAAGCATTCGAGATCGATCTACGGATCACGAGGCCCCAGCACTCTACGAGACGGTAAACGTCATGCTAGATACAGTAAAAGCAAATCCGGCCGGGCCGAACATAGTGGGCAGGACCCATACGAGCTACGTCACGATATAGCCCAATACAGAGGAGCCGCACACCCCTTATGCTTCACAGACGAAGTAATGGAACATCAATTCCCAGAAGGTTTCAAACCTGTAAACATTGAATCATACGACGGCACAACAGATCCCGCGGTATGGATTGAGGACTTCCTTCTCCACATCCACATGGCCCGCGGTGATGACTTACATGCCATCAAGTACCTCCCACTAAAACTCAAAGGACCAGCGCGGCATTGTCTTAATAGCTTGCTAGTAGATTCCATTAGCTCTTGGGAAGATCTGGAAGCCGCATTCCTCGACAACTTCCAGGGCACTTACGTGCGACCACCAGACGCCGATGACTTGAGCCACATAATTCAGCAGCCAGAAGAGTCAGCCAGGCAATTCTAGACTCGGTTCCTTACAAAGAAAAATCAAATCGTAGACTATCCAGATGCGGAGGCCTTAGCGGCTTTCAAGCACAACATCCGAGATGAGTGGCTAGCCTGACACCTTGGTCAGGAAAAGCCGAAATCTGTGGCAGCCCTCACGACGCTCATGACCCGCTTTTGTGCGGGCGAAGACAGCTGGTTGGCTCGCAGTAATAACATATCAAAGAACCATGGTACCTCAGATACCAAGGATGGCAATAGCAGGTCACGTC
The DNA here is from genome assembly GCF_018294505.1 of Triticum aestivum. NCBI lineage: Eukaryota > Viridiplantae > Streptophyta > Magnoliopsida > Poales > Poaceae > Triticum > Triticum aestivum. Next base: position 178,168 of record NC_057804.1, read on the forward strand.
GCAACAAGCATAAGCGCCGCATTAACGGCGAAAGTACTGAGGATACGGTAGTCAATGCCGGATTCAAAGGCTCTAAACCCGGCCAGTGGAAAAAGTCATTCAAACAAAGTACGCCGGGTCCGTCCAGCTTGGACCGTATACTCGATCGCTCGTGTCAAATACACGGCACCCCAGACAAGCCAGCCAATCACACCAACAGGGATTGTTGGGTGTTCAAGCAGGCCGGCAAGTTAATTGCCGAAAACAAGGACAAGGGGCCGCATAGCGATGACGAGGAAGAACCCCGACAGCCGCACACTGGAGGACAGAAGAGGTTTCCCCCGCAAGTGCGGACGGTGAACATGATATACGCAACCCACATCCCCAAGAGGGAGCAGAAGCGTGCGCTTAGGGACGTATATGCGTTGGAGCGAGTCGCCCCAAAGTTCAACCCTTGGTCCTCCTGTCCGATCACCTTCGATCGCAGGGACCACCCCACTAGTATCCGTCATGGCGGATTCGCCGCACTGGTCCTAGACCCAATCATCGACGGATTTCACCTCACTCGTGTCCTCATGGATGGCGGCAGCAGCCTGAACCTGCTTTATCAGGACACAGTGCGCAAAATGGGCATAGACCCCTCAAGGATCAAACCCACAAAAACGACCTTTAAAGGCGTCATTCCAGGCGTAGAGGCCCACTGCACAGGCTCAATTACACTGGAAGTGGTCTTCGGATCCCCGGATAACTTCCGAAACGAAGAGTTAATCTTCGATATAGTCCCGTTCTGCAGTGGTTATCACGCGCTGCTCGGACGAACCGCATTCGCTAGATTCAATGCGGTACCACATTATGCATACCTCAAGCTTAAAGTGCCAGGACCTCACGGAGTTATCACAGTCAATGGAAACACAGAGCGCTCTCTCCGAACAGAGGAGCACACCGCGGCCCTTGCAGCAGAAGCGCAAAGCAGCCTCTCAAGGCAATCTACCAGTTCGGCGTTTCAAAGCCCGGACACCTTCAAGCGCGCTCAGGGCAATCGGCAGACAGACCGCCTGGCGCGATCTGAGCTCGCGTAGCAATACGGCAGCCACCCCAATCCCAGCCCAACGGCGTTATTCGTGTCACACGTACATAATTACGCATTAAAAATACCATGGGCACAGGTGGGGAGGGGGGCACAACTGTGGCATGCCCCAAAACGCGGCCTAAACCGCACTAGGGGCTTCCCGTTTGGTTATTTTTCTTTTTCTTTCAAGACTTTAATCTCTGGAAACACTGTCCGGCAGCTCTTTTGTCGAACACATGATACAACAACCAAGGAGGCAGACAACTACGTTATACAACGGAATTCCCAGGTGGATTACAGATTTCATATCATTCCTCAGCTCGCCCTGGGAAGGGACATAGTCCTACTCTTTTGCTTATTGCACTATCTGTATCACTCTGCTTTAATGCAATTTTTTAATAAACAATGCACAACATTACGACTATTATAGCATTTTTGTTATATATATATATATATATATATATATATATATATATATATATGCATTCATTAACGACGCCTTGCAACCATACATTCTGGTACGGCCAATGCACCAGGGGCTTACATACCCGCAATATGGTGTGAAAAGTCCGAACACTTTCACAAGTGCGGCACCCCGAACTTATAGCATTATATGCATCAGCTCCGAATCATGTCTTTGGTCAAATGTTGGGTTTGCCCGGCTCCTATGTTTTGGTACCTTACGTTCCGCTCTATCGGCTAAGGTAGCGCTAGGCGAACTACTGCGATTGTGCCCTAGTTCTGCCGGGCCGAGCACCTCAGTAGAGAAAGATAAAACTGACTGTCATGATAATGCGAGAGACTGGTCACTGTTCGGCGAGGTTTTTCGAGTCCCTAAAGACTTATGCCGCTTAGGGCGAGGGGCCGGCTCCGTCCGGCTTACAGGCGTGTATCGCGCCCCGAATTCGGCCTTCCGAATACCAGGGGCTTCGCCGAAATTTAAAATTATAGAATTCTATGGCTAAGTGAGAGTGACAAAGCATTATTAGTCCGGTTGCCTTGTTCGTTGTGCTGAGCACCTCCCTCGAAGGACCCAAACATGGGAGCAAGAGTGCTCAGGTTTATCCCGAACACCCCAGCACTCGTGGTATGGGGGCAGAAGCCGAGGACTAGCCATCTCTCAGATTGGATAAACAGCCAAACAGAAGCTAATATTTTAAATTCACACAAGCGTTGCATAGCGCATATGAAACAAGCTTTCATCACACAGGATAAAAAACGAGCAAGTCTCATTCAAATATTACATTTTGTGAACACTCATCCGCGATAAGACGGGCGCCCGGTAGAACACCCTCGTAGTACATCTCGGGGTGGCGGTGCTCCTTGCCCTCCGGCGGCCCCTCCTTGATCAACTTCACGGCGTCTAGCTTGACCCACTGCGTTTTGACACGGGCGAAAGCCCGGTATGCTCCTTCAATGCAGACGGATCGCTTGACGACCTCCAGCGTGGGCAGGCATGCACAAGCCGCCTCACCAGGTCGAAGAAGCTGTTCAGAAGGGCGTCGCCAGGCCACAGCCGGACTACGAGGCCCTTCATGGCCTGATCGGCCGCCTTATGTAGCTCGACCATCTGCTTCAGCTAGTCGCTCATTGGCACCGGATGTTCAGCCTCAGCATACTCAGACCAAAATAGCATCTCCGTCGAGCTTCCATCCTTGGCCTGGTAAAATTGTGCGGCATCGGACACACTGCGGGGCAAATCTGTGAATGCTCCTGAAGAGCTCCGGATTTGGGTAACTAATCGGTAAATTACTTTTACATGCTTGCTTTGCAGATAGAAAGCCTTACCCGTCGCTATCTTCTTCATCGCGTCGATCTCTTGGAGGGCCTTTTGGGCTTCGGCCTTGGCACTCTTCGCGCTCTCACGGGCCGCGGCAAGCTCAGACTCTCGCGTCTTCAAGTCAAGCTCCAACGCCTCGTGCTTCGTCACGAGAGCCTGGAGCTCTTGCTGCACCTTGCCCACCCGAGCCTCGTGTCTCTCTTGCTCGGTGCGCTCCTTGGACGCTGTATCTTCGGCCTTGGTTAGCGCTTGCTTCAGGGTCGCCACCTCGGTCGTAGCCCCTGGCAAAACATACAATGATCCTGTCATTTTGCAATCGCGTCTTTTTTTATATATACATATATCTATAGACGGGGTATTACTTACCTTCGTTCTCCTCGAGCTGCCTCTTGACAAGGCCGAGCTCTTTCTGGGACCGCTCGAGGGCCTCCTTCAGTACGGCGACCTCCGCAGTTAGTGCGGCGGACGCCAGAAGCGAAGCCTGCATATGCATATTGACATATTTATATTAGACTCCTGCGACATTATTTGATCCTCTGTTCGGCTTTTCTTTGTGAACACCGAACAAAGCATCAGGGGCTACTGTCTATGCGGTAATATTTCTACTACATTTTAAAACACTTACCTCAAAGCTTGTTAGAAGGCTAGTACAGGCTTCAGTCAATCTGCTCTTGGTGGACTGAACCTTCTGGATCACCGCACTCATGATAGTGCGGTGCTCCTCTCGATGGAAGCACTGCGAAACGCTTCCAACATATTGTCCGGCGCCTCTGGATGGACAGAGGTCACCGGCACAGACGTCTCACCCCTCTTAGAAGGAGACCGCCTGCCCGAGCTCGGAACCGTTGGAGGGTCTGGCACGGTGTTCGGATGAGGGCCGAACTCGGAGCTCTCGGGGACCCTGTCCCCTCGGCTCTCGAAGTCCAGAAGGTCGCCTTGAGGCGCCTTCGGGACTGTCCCCCCTCGATCCGGTGCCTCTTGAGACAGCACCTCGGCGTCGTCGGCTGGATGAGGGGAGGTGGCGGTCGGGACTAGATCGCTATCCATGTCCGACGAGCCTAGGGAGCCGTCCGAGGATACCTCGATATTGGCTCGGGGCGGCCTGCACAATTGAGTTCGGTGTTAGGGAAAGCAATGCGACAAAGGGATCCTATGGGTTACTTTGGTATCCGAATACTTACGATCTCCCCTGGGGCCTGGCCCTGGGCAACCACTCGTCTTCACTTTCGTCGGCGATGGTGGAGCAGTCCGGAAGGAGCGTCCTTCCCTTCTTGGACCCTCCGGCCTCCCCAGTTGGGGCGGCCTTCCTTTTCTTGTCTCCCCTAGTAGGTGGGCGAGCCTCTTCTTCCTCTTCCTTGTCTTGGCGGGAAGAGTGCGCTGCAGAGTCATCGGACAGTGAGTCCGACGACGCCTGGCGTCGGGTACTCTTTCGAGCTCCCTTGGCCTTCTTGGTCTTCTCCGGCACCTTGTAAGGGGCCGGAGTCAACATCTTCGCCAGAAGGGCGTCTGCAGGGCCTTCGGGCAAGGGAGCCGGACAGTCGATTTGTCCGGCCATCTTCTGCCAGTCCTGTTAATGGCACGGGAGTTTACATCCCGCATAGAGCCAATCTATATAGAAAACAAATATCCTGTAAAAGGTAAAACAACTTACCGCACTGGTGTGGCGCTTCATGCTGAATCCGCGATCCTCAGTAATGGGGGGAGGCACCTCGGCGCTCTTGAACAGCACCCTCCAGGCATCTTCATGAGTCGTATCGAAGAGCCTGTTCAGAGTTCGGTGCTGCGCCGGATTGAACTCCCACAAGGTAAACTCCCGTTGTTGGCACGGGAGTATCCGGCGGATGAGCATAACCTGGACTATGTTGACAAGCTTGAGCTTCTTGTCCACCATGTTCTGAATACATGACTGGAGTCTGGTCAGCTCTTTTGAATTACCCCAGGACATACCCTTCTCTTTCCAGGAGGTGAGCTGCATGGGGATGCCAGATCGGAACTCGGGGGCCGCTACCCATGCGGGGTCGCGCGGCTCGGTGATATAGAACCACCCCGATTGCCACCCCTTTATGGTATCCACGAAGGTGCCCTCGAGCCATGTGATGTTGGGCATCTTGCCCACCATGGCGCCTCCGCACTCCGCCTGGCGGCCGCTCACTACCTTCGGCTTGACATTGAAGGTCTTCAGCCATAAGCCGAAGTGGGGCTTGATGCGGAGGAAGGCCTCGCACACAATGATAAACGCCGAGATGTTGAGGATGAAGTTCGGGGCCAGATCGTGGAAATCCAGGCCGTAATAAAACATGAGCCCCCGGACGAAGGGATGGAGAGGGAATCCTAGTCCGCGGAGGAAATGGGTGAGGAATACCACCCTCTCATGGGGCTCGGGGGTGGGGATGAGTTGTCCCTCATCTGGGAGCCGGTGCGCGATGTCATCGGGCAGGTATCCAGCTCTCCTCAGTTTTTTGACGTCTCCCTCCGTGACGGAGGAGACCATCCACTTGCCTCCCGCTCTGGACATGGTTGGAGAAGGTTGAGATGGAAGTGAGAGCTTGGGCACTAGAGCTCGAGTGTGCGGAAGCGGATGAGCAGAGGAGGAAGAGGGCGTGGATAGAAAGGTGAATCCTTATCCCTTTATATGGGCGGACAAAACTAAGCGTCCCCACTTGCCTGGTAAAACTCGCTTATCCCCCAAGCGCCGTAATTAATGGCGCGGTTGGGTTACCCATGCCCGTATTGATGAGAATCCCGTAAAAAGGGGACACGGTCTCTGCTTTGACAAGACGTGTCGAAAAACTGCCTCGCGTTATGTGTGGGGCTGGTTAAAAGAAACGGTTCGAATAATCACCGGGCCATGACATAACGTCATGTTGCCAAAACAAGCTAGCGGATTAGATCTGCGAAAACATTATTCTCTCTACGGTGAAATGTGGAACTTATTTTGCAGGGTCGGACACTATCCTCGTATTCAAATTCTTCTGTGATGTATTCGGAGAAGGAACCCGCCTTGCAATGCTGAAGACAACTGCACGCCGGACTCGTCGTCATTGAAGCCTGGTTCAGGGGCTACTGTGGGAGTCCTGGATTAGGGGGTCTCCGGATAGCCGGACTATCTCCATTGGCCGGACTGTTAGACTATGAAGATACAAGGTTGAAGATTTCGTCTCATGTCCGGATGGGACTCTACTTGGCGTGGAAGGCAATCTAGGCAATACGTATATGGATATTCCTCCTTTGTAACCGACCTTGTGTAACCCTAACCCTCTCTGGTGTCTATATAAACCAAAGGGTTTTAGTCCGTAGGACAACAATCACTACATACAATCATACCATAGGCTAGCTTCTAGGGTTTAGCCTCTCTGATCTCGTGGTAGATCTACTCTTGTAACACCCATATCATCAATATTAATCAAGCATGACGTAGGGTTTTACCTCCATCAAGAGGGCCCGAACCTGGGTAAAACTTCGTGTCCCTTGCCTCCTGTTACCATCTGGCCTAGACGCACAGTTCGGGACCCCCTACCCGAGATCTGCCGGTTTTGACACCGACAATCATGTTTTTCTCGAGGAAGAGGTTTAGTCAATGGATCTGTGACATTTGGGTACGTATGCACTTTACAAATATCTATGTCTCCATTTTGAACATTTTCACGAATGGAGTTGAAGCGACGCTTGATATGCCTGGTCTTCCTGTGAAACCTGGGCTCCTTGGCAAGGGCAATAGCTCTAGTGTTGTCACAGAAGAGAGTCATCAGGCCCGACGCATTGGGAATAACTCCTAGGTCGGTAATGAACTCCTTCACCCAGATTGCTTCTTGTGCTGCCTCCGAGGCTGGCATGTACTCCGCTTCACATGTAGATCCCGCCACGATGCTTTGCTTGCAACTGCACCAGCTGACTACCCCACCATTCAAAATATACACGTATCTGGTTTGTGACTTGGAGTCATCCAGATCTGTGTTGAAGCTAGCATCGACGTAACCCTTTACGACGAGCTCTTCGTCACCTCCATAAATGAGAAACATATCCTTAGTCATTTTTAGGTACTTCAGGATATTCTTGACCACTGTCCAGTGTTCCATGCCGGGATTACTTTGGTACCTTCCTACCAAACTTATAGCAAGGTTTACATCAGGTCTAGTACACAGCATGGCATACATGATAGACCCTATGGCCGAGGCATAGGGGACGACACTCATCTTTTCTCTATCTTCTACCGTGGTCGGGCATTGAGCCGTGCTCAACCTCGTACCTTGCAACACAGGCAAGAACCCCTTCTTTGACTGATCCATATTGAACTTCTTCAATATCTTGTCAAGGTACATACTCTGTGAAAGACCAATGAGGAGTCTCGATCTATCTCTATAGATCTTGATGCCTAATATGTAAGCAGCATCTCCAAGATCCTTCATTGAAAAACACTTGTTCAAGTAGGCCTTTATGCTTTCCAAGAATTCTATATCATTTCCCATCAATAGTATGTCATCCACATACAATACGAGAAATGCTACAGAGCTCCCACTCACTTTCTTGTAAACGCAGGCTTCTCCATAAGTCTGCGTAAACCCAAACGCTTTGATCATCTCATCAAAACAAATGTTCCAACTCCAAGATGCTTGCACCAACCCATAGATTGAGTGTTGGAGCTTGCACACCTTGTTAGCATTCTTAGGATCGACAAAACCTTCCAGCTGCATCATATACAGTTCTTCCTTAAGGAAACCATTAAGGAATGTTGTTTTGACATCCATTTGCCATATCTCACAATCATAGAATGCGGCAATTGCTAACATGATTCGGACGGACTTCAGCTTCACTACGGGTGAGAAAGTCTCATCGTAGTCAACCCCTTGAACTTGTCAATAACCCTTAGCGACAAGCCGAGCCTTATAGATGGTCACATTACCATCCGCGTCTGTCTTCTTCTTAAAGATCCATTTATTTTCTATGGCTCGCCGATCATCAGGCAAGTCAGTCAAAGTCCATACTTCGTTTTCATACATGGATCCTATCTCGGATTTCATGGCTTCCAGCCATTTGTTGGAATCTGGGTCCGCCATCGCTTCTTCATAGTTCGAAGGTTCCACCATTGTCTAACAACATGATTTACAGGACAGGGTTGCCATACCACTCTGGTGCGGAAACGTGTCCTTGTGGACCTACGAAGTTCAGTAGCAACTTGATCTGAAGTTTCATGATCATCATCATTAACTTCCTCTCTAGTCGGTGCAGGCACCTCAGGAACATTTTCTTGAGCTGCGCTACTCTCCGGTTCAAGAGGCAATACTTCATCAAGTTCTACTTTCCTCCCACTTACTTCTTTCGAGAGAAACTCTTTCTCTAGAAAGGATCCATTCTTGGCAACAAAGATCTTGCCTTCGGATCTGAGGTAGAAGGTATCCTGTCGGTGTCAAAACCGGCTGATCTCGGTTAGGGGGCCCGAACTGTGCGTCTAGGCCAGATGGTAACAGGAGGCAAGGGACACGAAGTTTTACCCAGGTTCGAGCCCTCTTGATGGAGGTAAAACCCTACGTCCTGCTTGATTAATATTGATGATATGGGTAGTACAAGAGTAGATCTACCACGAGATCAGAGAGGCTAAACCCTAGAAGCTAGCCTATGGTATGATTGATGTTTTGTATGTTGTCCTACGGACTAAAACCCTCCGGTTTATATAGACACCAGAGAGGGTTAGTGTCGGTGTCAAAACCGGCGGATCTCGGGTAGGGGGTCCCGAACTGTGCGTCTAGGCCGGATGGTAACAGGAGGCAAGGGACACGAAGTTTTACCCAGGTTCGGGCCCTCTCGATGGAGGTAAAACCCTACGTCCTGCTTGATTAATATTGATGATATGGGTAGTACAAGAGTAGATCTACCACGAGATCAGAGAGGCTAAACCCTAGAAGCTAGCCTATGGTATGATTGTTGACGTGTATGTTGTCCTACGGACTAAAACCCTCCGGTTTATATAGACACCAGAGAGGGTTAGGGTTACATAGAGTCGGTTACAATGGCAGGAGATCTGAACATCCGTATCGCCAAGCTTGCCTTCCACGCCAAGGAAAGTCCCTTCCGGACACGGGACGGAGTCTTCAATCTTGTATCTTCATAGTCCAGGAGTCCGGCTAAAGGTATAGTTCGGCTATCCGAACACCCCCTAATCCAGGACTCCCTCAGTAGCCCCTGAACCAGGCTTCAATGACGACGAGTCCGGCGCGCAGATTGTCTTCGGCATTGCAAGGCGGGTTCCTCCTCCAAGTACTTCATAGAAGATTTTGAACACAAAGATAGTGTCCGGCTCTGCAAAATAAGTTTCCACATATTGCCATAGAGAGAATAATATTTACACAAATCTAATCTGCTGACGTACTCCGTAGTGTGACATCACACCACGGCCAAGCTTTTATTCGAACCGTTTTACTGTCTCATCTTAGCACGTTATGCGAGGCGGTTTCCTTGGCATGTCTTGTTAAAGCAGAGATCATGTCCCCTTATTCCGGGATTCTCATCAATACGGGCGTGGGTAACCCAACCGCGCCATTGATTACGGTGCTTGGAGATAAGCGAGTTTTACCAGGCTGGTGGGGACACGTAGTTGCGTCCACCCATATAAGGGGATAGGGATCCACCTTTTCACCCACGCCTTCTTACTCCTTTGCCTATCCATTCTTGCGCACTCGAGCTCCAGCGCCCAAGTCCGCACTACCACCTCAACCTTCTCCAGTCATGTCCGGAGCGGGAGGCAAGTGGATGGTCTCCTCCGTCACGGAGGGACACATCAAAAAGCTGAGGAAGGCCGGATATCTGGCTAGCGACATCGCGCACCGGCTTCCCGAAAAGGGGCAGCTCATCCCCACTCCTAGACCCCATGAGAGGGTGGTATTCCTCCCTTATTTCCTCCGTGGATTGGGCTTCCCTCTGCATCCATTTGTCTAGGGGCTCATGTTCTACTACGGCCTGGATTTCCATGATCTGGCCCAAACTTCGTCCTCAACATCTCGGCGTTTATCACCGTGTGCGAGGCCTTCCTCCGCATCCGCCCCCATTTTGGGCTCTGGCTGAAGACTTTCAACGTCAAGCCGAAGGTGGTGCGCGGCAGTCAGGCAGAGTGCGGAGGCGCCATGGTGGGCAAGATGGCCAACGTCCTCTGTCTCGAGGGCTCCTTTGTGGAGACCCTAAAGGGGTGGCAATCGGGGTGGTTTTACATCACCGAGCCGCACAATGCCGAATGGGTCGCGCCCACCGAGTTCCGGTCCGGACCCCCAACGCGGCTCGTGTCTTGGAAAGAGACGGGCCTGTCGTGGGGTAAAAAAGGAGAGCTGACCGGACTCCAAACATGCATCCAAAGCCTGGTGAACAAGAAGCTCAAGCTTGTCAACGTAGTCCAGGTTATGCTCATCCGCCTGATCCTCCTGTGTCAACGACAGGCCTTCAATCTGTGGGAGTTCGACCCGGCGCAGCATCAAACTCTAAACAGGCTCTTCGACACGACGTATGAAGATGCCTGGAGGATGCTTTTTAAGGGCGCCGAGGCTCCCGCATCCGCTACCGAGGATCGCGGATTCAGCGTGCAGCGTCACGCGCTTGCGGTAAGCTGTTTTTGTCCTTTTACAGGGTATCAATTTTTCATAGTTTGACTCTATGCGGGATCTAAGCTCCCTTATCTTTGACAGGATTGGGAGGTGACGTCCGGACAGATCAACTGTCCGGATCCTTTGCCCGAAGGCCTAGTGGACGCTCGCTTGGCGAGGCTGCTGGTTCCGGCGCCCCATGTGGTGCCGGAGAAGAAGGCCACGAAAAGGGCCACGAGGACTCGAAAGAGTGCCCGGCGCCAGGAGGTGTCGGATTCATCATCCAACGGTCCCGAAGCGCCTTCCTCTCGTGAAGACGAGGAGGAAGAAGAAGAGACCTCTCCCCCTCTAGTGGGAGGAGAGAAGAAAAGGAAGGCCGCCCTCTCTGAGGAGGCCGGAGGGTCCAAGAAGGGGAAACCCTTCCTCCGGACTACTCCACCGACGCCGACGACGGCGGAGATGAGTGGCAGCCCAGGGCCAAGCCCCTGGCAAAATCGTAAGTATCTGGATACCGGAGCAATTCATAGTATTCGTTTATTGCACAGCTTTCCCTTATGTCGAATATGTTTATGCAGCCCACCCAAAGCTCGGCTCGACGCGTCGTCGAGCGGCTCACTGGACTCGTCGGATGTGAACTCGCTTCCGACGGCTTCCTCCCCCCGCCCTACGGACGACACCGAGGTGTTGTCCCAACAGGTTCCAATCCGGGAGGAGGTGGTCCTGGAGGCGCCGCGAGGCGACCTCCCGGACTCCAGGAGTAAGGGGAATGAAACCCCCCAGGGCTCCAAGTCCGGCTCTAGGCTGGACACTGCTCCGGAACCTTCAAAGGTTCCGGAGTCTGGTGGGGGACCTCCTTCCAAGAGGAGCAAGTCCACCGTGCCGGCGGCCTCCGTCCAACCGCAGGCGCCGGACAATATGCTGGAGGCGCTCCAAGGCGCCTCCATCAACGAGGAGCACCGCGCTATTATGAGTGCGGTGGTCCAGAAGGTTCAGTCCGCAAAAAACGGACTGACTGAAGCTTGTACTAGCCTTTTGACAGGCTTCAAGGTAAGTAAAGAAAGTGTAAATTCGCATAGACAGTAGCCCCTGATGCTCTGTTTGGCGTTCGGGAAGAAAAGCCGAATAGAGGATCAAATAGAATTTGTAGGAGTCTAACAAAAATGAGTCAATATGCATGTGCAGGCTACCCTGCTTGCGTCCGCCGCACTGACTGCGGAAGTGGACACGCTAAAGCAGGACCTCGAAAGGTCCGAGCAAGAGCTCGATTGTGCCAAGAAGCAGCTCGAGGTCAATGAAGGTAAGAAATACCTTTTAAAAAAAAATATATATATATAAGGTGCAATTGCAAAAAATGACAGGATTATCGTGGCTATTGTAGGGGCCACGTCTGAGGTGGCGACCCTTAAGCAAGCGCTGGACGAGGCCGAGAAGAATTCGGCCTCGGAGCGCACCGAGCAGGAGAAGTATGAGGCAGAGGTTGGCAAGGTGCGACGAGAGCTCCAGGCTCTCATGGAAAAACATGAGAGTTTGGAGCGTGACTCGAAGACGCAAGCGTCCGAGCTTGCGGTGGCTATTGAAAATGCCAAATCTGCCAAGGCCGAATCCCAGAAGACCCTCCAGGAGTTGGATGAGGTGAAGAAGATAGCGGCGGGTAAGGCATTTTTTATGCAAAGCAAACACATAAATGTGAGTTACTTGTTACTTACCCGAATCCGGAGCTCTCCAGGAGCATTCGCAGATCTTCCCCGTAGCGTGTCCGATGCCGCCATATTCTATCGAGCCGAGGAGGGCAGCTCGACAGAGAAGGTGTTCTGGTTTCAGTATGCTGAGGCCGGACACCCCGTACCCTTGAGCGACCAGCTGAAGCAACTGGTCGAGCTCCACAAGGCGGCCGAACAGGCCATGAAGGGCCTCATAGTTCGGCTGTGGCCTGGAGAGGCTCTGCCTGGGAGCTATTTCGGGCTGGTGCGGCGGCTGGTGGAGGCCTGTCCAAGGCTCGAAGTCATCAAGCGCTCCGTCCGTATTGAAGGTGCCCGTAGGACCTTTGCCCGTGCTAAGGTGCACTGGGGCAGGCTGGATGCGGAGAAGCTTGTGAAGGACGGGCCACCGGCGGGGAAAGAGCATCGCAAGCCCGAAAATTACTATAAGGATGTTCTGAAGGGTGCCCGCCTTATGGCGGATGAATGTACTAGGGATGTAATTTTTGAATAAAACTCGCTCGTGTTTGTCCTGTGCGCTGAAAACTTGTTCATGTGCGCTGAAAACTTGTTCATATGCGCTGAGCAATGCTGCTTGAATTTAAAATATTACCTTTTGTGCGGTTGTTTATCAATACTGAGAGATGGCGAGTCATCGGCTTCTGCCCCTTGCCGCTAGTGCTGGGGTGTTCGGGGATAAACATGGGCGCTCTTTTTCCCATATTTGGGTCCTTCGAGGGAGGCGCTCAGCACAACGAACGAGGCAATCGGACTATAATGCGTGAACACTCTCACTTAGCCATAGAATTCTATAATTTTAAATTTCGGCGAAGCCCCTAGTATTCGGAAGACCGAGTTCGGGGCGCTATCCACGCCTTGGCCGGACAGAGCCGACTCCTCTCCCTAAGCGGCATAAGTCTTTAGGGACTCGAAAAAACCTCTCGAACAGCGACCAGCTCTCGTTTCATCATGACAGTCAGTTTTAGCTTTCTCCACTGAGGTGCTCGGCCCAGCTCAACTGGGGCACAATCGCAGTGGTTCTCCTAGTTCTACCTTAGCCGATATAGCAGAACGTAAGGCACCAAAACATAGGAGCCGGGCAAACCCAACTATTGACCCAAGACATGATTCGGAGCCGATGCATATAGTGCTATAAGTTCGGGGTGCCGCACTTGTGAAAGTGTTCGGACTTCTCACACCATATTGAGGGGTGCTAAAAGCCCCTGGCGTATTTGGGTCGTACCAAGTTGTACGGATGCAACATGTCATTAAGGAACATTTATTTATAAAAAGATAATGCAAAAATAGACAAAAGCTATGCATTGTTTATTAAAAATAGCTGCGATCAAAGCAGAACGATACAAGTAATGCGATAAACGAAAAGTTGGACTATTTAACATGTCTGCTCCAGGGGCAAGCTGCGGAATAGTATGCGAAACAGGTATACTGCTCGTGATAGAGTCCACCTGGGATTTCTGTAATGCAGCATGGCTTGTCTGCTTCCCTGGTTCTTGCATCGTTTGTGCGGCAATTGAACTGCCGAACAGGCCTTCCGAAGGATGAAGTCCTGAAAGTAAGAGAAAATTAAAAAATCGGCAGCCCCTGGTACGGTTTAAGCCGTGTATTGGGCGTGCCGTGATGGTGCCCCTCCCCCTGTGCCCATGGTATCTCTAGAGCATAGTTATGTACGCGAAGTACTGGCGTCGCCTTTTTGCGAGGGTTGGGGTTGGGGCCGCATTGCTATGCCTGCTCGGATCATGCCAGGCGGTCTTGTTGTAGGTTACGCCGGGCGCGCTTGACGGTGTCTGGTCGTTTAGTGGCCGGACTGGAGAACTGCCTGGAGAGGCTGCTTTGTACTTCCGCTGCAAGGGCCGCCGTGTGCTCCTCCGTTCGGAGGGAGCGTTCGGTGTTTCCATTGACCGTATTTACTCCACGAGGGCCTGGCATCTTGAGCTTAAGGTATGTGTAGTGCGGTACCGCATTGAATTTGGCGAATGCGGTTCGTCCGAGCTGTGCATGATAGCCACTGCGGAATGGGACTATGTCGAAGATCAATTCCTCGCTTCGGAAATTATCCGGGGATCCGAAGACCACTTCAAGTGTGACTGAGCCTGTACAGTTGGCCTCTACACCTGGTATTACGCCTTTAAAGGTCGTTTTGGTGGGATTAATCCTCGAGGGATCGATGCCCATTTTTCGCACTTTATCCTGGTAAAGCAGGTTCAGGCTGCTGCTGCCGTCCATGAGGACTCTAGTGAGATGAAATCCGTCAATAATTGGGTCTAGAACCAATGCGGCAAATCCTCCATGACGGATGCTAGTGGGATGGTCTCTTCGATCAAAGGTGATCGGGCAGGAGGACCATGGGTTGAACTTTGGGGTGACTGGCTCTACCGCGTATACGTCCCTTAACGCACGCTTCCGCTCCCTTTGGGGACGTGGGTGGCGTATATCATGTTCACCGTCCGCACTTGTGGGGGAAAACCCTTCTGTCCATTGTTGTTCGGCAGCCGGGACTCCTCGTCGTCATGGCTATGCAGCCCCTTTTCTTCATTGTCGGCGCTTAACTTGCCTGCCTGCTTGAACACCCAACAATCCCTGTTGGTGTGATTGGCCGGCTTTTCGGGGGTGCCATGTATTTGGCACAAGCGGTCGAGTATTCGGTCCAAGCTGGACGGGCCCCTAGGATTCCTTTTGAATGGCTTCTTCCGCTAACCGGATTTAGAGCCTCTGAATCGGGCATTAACTGCCGTATCCGCAGTATTGTCGCCTTTAATGCGGCGCTTCTGCTTGTTGCGACGCGACCTGCCACTAATTTCTCTGGTGTCCGAACTACCAGGGTTCTTGGTCATATTGTTGCTACGAGCGAGCGAGCTGTCTTCCCCCGCGCAAAAGCGGGTCATGAGTGTCGTGAGTGCTGCCATAGATTTCGGCTTTTCCTGTCCGAGGTGCCGGGCCAGCCACTCGTCACGGATATTGTGCTTGAAGGCTGCTAGGGCCTCAACGTCCGGACAGACGACTATTTGATTTTTCTTTGTTAGGAACCATGTCCAGAATTGTGTGGCCGATTCCTCTGGCTGCTGGATTACGTGACTTAGGTCATCGGCGTCTGGGGGTCACACATAAGTGCCCTAGAAATTGTCGAGGAATGCGGCTTCCAGGTCCTCCCAACAACTGATTGACCCTGTTGGCAAGCTGTTGAGCCAATGCCGAGCTGGTCCTTTAAGCTTGAGTGGGAGGTATTTGATGGCATGAAAATCATCACCGCGGGCCATGTGGATATGAAGGAGATAATCCTCGATCCATACCACAGGGTCTGTTGTGCCATCATATGATTTGATGTTTATGGCTTTGAAACCCTCGGGGATTTGATGATACATTATTTTGTCTGTAAAGCACAGTGGGTGTGCGGCGCCTCTGTACTGGGCGATATCATGATGTAGCTCCAATGAGCTTTGTCTACTGTGTTCGGCCATGCCGAATGTGTGGCCGGCATGACGGTTATTGTCTCGAGCCATGGGGTGCCCACGCGATCCATAGATCGATCGTGTTTGCCTTGCCTTGTCCTCCAACATGTCTCGTAAGTCTGGTGCATATTCCCATGCCTTGGTACGGGGTGCGGCTTGAGTGGATGGCCGGGAGGCCTCTCTGTCGCGGCCACGAGGTGGCCGTTCGGCCGCATCAAGTGCTTCCTCCACTAATCGGGGTAGCAACCTGCGCTTTGGGTAACTCTTGGAGGGGTGTTCGAGTTTATGCTCTTTGGCCGCAAGGACTTCAGTCCATCTGTCAACCAGCAAATCTTGATCAGCTCTGAGTTGTTGCTGTTTTTTCTTAAGGCTTCTTGCCGTGGTGATAAGCCTACACTGGAAACGCTTTTGCTCAACGGGATCCTCTGGCATGACGAATTCGTCGTCGTCGAGGCTTGCCTCGTCTTCGGAGGGAGGCATATAATTATCGTCCTCGACCTCTTTGTCTGCCGCTCTCTCATGAGGGCTGGTTTCTCCATCCTCCTGTGCTAAACCTTGCTGGAGGGGGTTTTCTTCGGCACTCTCCGCAGTATTATTATCTCCCGTGCTGGAATCACCATTTTTGTGTTGCAAGATTTTGAGCGGCGCCGCTGACGCCGGCGCTTGGGCTGTCTCTTGGAGGGGTCATCCTCCGTTGTTCCATCGCCCTCTCCCTCTTTTGGGGTGTCCACCATGTATATGTCATATGACGAGATGGCTTTCTAGGGCCTAGTAGGGCGCTGGTTCTTCATCATCTCCTTCATCGGCATCCATATCGTCGATGTCTTCGGAGTCGAAGTCGAGCATGTCGGTTAAGTCGTCGACAGTGGCTACAAAGTGGGTGGTGGGTGGGTTTTGAATTTCTTCATCGTCCGTACCCCAACCTTGCTGACCGTAGTCCGGCCAGGGCTCTCCTGATAAAGAGAGAGACTTCAGTGACTTCAGGATATCGCTGAAAGGCGAGTGCTGAAAGATGTCTGCGGCAGTGAACTCCATGATCGGCGCCCAATCAGATTCGACTGGCAGGGGCGCGGAGGGTTCGGAGTCCGGAGAGGAGTCCGGCTCCTTGGAGTCACGAGCCTCGCAGAGTACGGGGCTGGTGTTCGGCTCAATCGCCGTTTGGATTGCAGCCCCTGAGGTGGCGTCCAACCGCCCATCCTCGATCGGCGCCATTGACTCCGAACTAAGGGTCGGAGCCGGTGTGGGTGCAGCCTCCAGGGCACTGTTCAGCGGCAGAGTTAGATCATGCTCGTCATGACAGTGCGGCGCGCTCGGCAGTGGTTCGAATCCGTCGAAGATCAGGTCCCCGCGGATGTCAGCCGTGTAGTTTAAACTTCCGAATCTGACCTGACGGCCAGGGGCGTAGCTTTCGATCTGCTCTAGATGGCCAAGTGAATTGGCTCGCAGTGCGAAGCCGCCAAAGACGAAGATCTGTCCGGGGAGGAAGGTCTCACCCTGGACAGCATCGCCATTGATGATCGTAGGAGTCATCGAGCCTGACGGTGACGGCACAGAGGAACTCTCAATGAAAGCACCGATGTCGGTGTCAAAACCGGCGGATCTCGGGTAGGGGGTCCCGAACTGTTCGTCTAGGCCGGATGGTAACAGGAGGCAAGGGACACGAAGTTTTACCCAGGTTCGGGCCCTCTCGATGGAGGTAAAACCCTACGTCCTGCTTGATTAATATTGATGATATGGGTAGTACAAGAGTAGATCTACCACGAGATCAGAGAGGCTAAACCCTAGAAGCTAGCCTATGGTATGATTGTTGATGTGTATGTTGTCCTACGGACTAAAACCCTCCGGTTTATATAGACACCGGAGAGGGTTAGGGTTACATAGAGTCGGTTACAATGGCAGGAGATCTGAACATCCGTATTGCCAAGCTTGCCTTCCACGCCAAGGAAAGTCCCTTCCGGACACGGGACGGAGTCTTCAATCTTGTATCTTCATAGTCCAGGAGTCCGGCTGAAGGTATAGTTCGGCTATCCGAACACCCCCTAATCCAGGACTCCCTCAGTTAGGGTTACACAAAGTCGGTTACAATGGTAGGAGATCTACATATCCGTATCGCCAAGCTTGCCTTCCACGCCAAGGAAAGTCCCTTCCGGACACGGGATGAAGTCTTCAATCGTGTATCTTCATAGTCCAGGAGTCCGGCTGAAGGTATAGTCCGGCCATCCGGACACCCCCTAATCCAGGACTCCCTCAGTAGCCCCTGAACCAGGCTTCAATGACGACGAGTCCGGCGCGCAGATTGTCTTCGGCATTGCAAGGCGGGTTCCTCCTCTAAGTACTTCATAGAAGATTTTGAACACAAAGATAGTGTCCGGCTCTTCAAAATAAGTTTCCACATATTGCCATAGAGAGAATAATATTTACACAAATCTAATCTGCTGACGTATTCCGTAGTGTGACATCGCACCACGGCCAAGCCTTTATTCGAATCGTTTTATTGTCCCACCTCAGCACGTCATGCGAGGCGGTTTCCTTGGCACGTCTTGCTAAAGCAGAGATCGTGTCCCCTTATTCCGGGATTCTCATCAATACGGGCATGGGTAACCCAACCGCGCCATTGATTGCGGCGCTTGGAGATAAGCGAGTTTTACCAGGCTGGTGGGGACACATAGTTGCGTCCACCCATATAAGGGGATAAGGATCCACCTTTTCACCTGCGCCTTCTTCCTCCTTTGCCTATCCATTTTCGCGCACTCGAGCTCCAGCGCCCAAATCTGCACTCCCCACCTCAACCTTCTCCAGCCATGTCCAGAGTGGGAGGCAAGTGGATGGTCTCCTCCATCACGGAGGGACACATCAAAAAACTGAGGAAGGCCGGATACTTGTCTAACGACATCGCGTACCGGCTTCCCGAAGAGGGGCAGCTCCTCCCCACCCCAAGGCCCCATGAGAGGGTAGTGTTCCTTCCCCACTTCCTCCGCGAACTGGGCTTTCCTATCCACCCATTCGTCCGGGGACTCATGTTCTACTATGGCCTGGATTTCCATGATCTGGCCCCGAACTTCATCCTCAACATCTCGGTGTTTATCGTCATGTGCGAGGCTTTCCTCTGCATCCACCCCCATTTCGGCCTATGGCTCAAGACTTCCAATGTCAAGCCGAAGGTGGTGCGCGGCAACCAGGCGGAGTGCGGAGGCACCATGGTGGGCAAGATGCCCAACGTCTTATGGCTCGAGGGCTCCTTTGTGGAGACCCTGAACGGGTGGCAATCGGGGTGGTTTTACATCACCGAGCCGCGTGACCCTGAGTGGGTCGCAGCCCCCGAGTTCTGGTCCGGACCCCCAACGCGGCTCATGTCCTGGAAAGAGACGGGCCTGTCGTGGGGCAGCAAAGGAGAGGTGACTGGACTGCAAACATGCATCCAAACCCTGGTGGAACAGCAGCTCAAGCTTGTCAACATAGTCCAGGTCGTGCTCATCTGCCGGATCCTCCCGTGTCAACAACGGGCCTTCAATCTGTGGGAGTTCAACCCGGCGCAGCACCGAACTCTAAGCAGGCTCTTCGACATGACGTACGAAGATGCCTGGAAGGTGCTTTTCAAGGGCGCCGAGGCTCCTGCATCCGCTACCGAGGATCGTGGATTCAGCGCGCAGCGTCACGCTAGCGCGGTAAGTTGTTTGTACCTTTTACAGGGTATTAGTTTTTCATAGTTTAACTCTATGCGGGATCTAAGCTCCCTTACCTTTGACAGGTTTGGCAGGCGAAGTCCGGACAGATCGACTGTCCGGCTCCTTTGCCTGAAGACCCAGCCGATGCCCGCTTGGCGAAGCTGCTGGTTCCGGCACCCTATGTGGTGCCGGAGAAGAAGGCCACAAAGAAGGCCACGGGGACTCGAAAAGGTGCCCGGCTGTGACACCCGGATAATTAAGCTACAGTGATCCCACGCTAATGGTGCCACGTCACCATGCTTACTGTTGCTAATCTCGATTTAGTTCGAAACCAATTCGAATTCAATTTCAAAATCTAACAAACAATAAAAGTTTTCAAATATTAAAACTAAAATGTTTAGTGTGAGTGAAATAATGCACATGTAATTATGGTGTACAAATCAAACTTTTATAAAATGTTTGAATACTTAAACATGAACAAAACAGTAGCTAAAACAATTATTTGAATGCCTTTGGTATTTTGTAAAATACTAAACTATTTTATTTCAGGGTAAAAGTTTTTTTTGTGACATTGGATTGTGTTGAAACACTAATTTAGGAATTTGTTTTGTGATTTATAAAAAAAGAATACCAGAATAAAATAAAAACAAAAAAAGAAGTAAATAGAAAACAGAACAAACAAAAAAAGGGAAAAGAACCCCCCCCCACTGGGCCTCGGCCCAGCTGGCCACTGGGCAAGCCAGGCCGGCCCAGCCGGCGCCCCCATAACCCCCGAAACCCTAGCATGGACCGCACTACCCCCACTCCTCCCGTTCGATCCCATCCTCCCTCCTCGCGCCGCCAGGAGGAGACACAGAGAGGAGCGAGAACCCCCGCAGTCCCCCGCACGCGCCCTTGCCTCGGGCCACGTCGCCGGCGCCCGACGCCCTCCCTCCGCTATGGCCGCGCTCCCCGCCCGCGTTGGCCGCACCGGCTCGCTGGCAACCGCCCATCGCCGCCTCTCCACGTCCAAGAGCTCTCCAGGGATCATCTTCATCGACCGCAACCACCGGACCTAGCCGGGATGCCGCACCGTCGTCGCCTTCTTCGTTTCTCCCCCAACTGGATCCGCCATGGCTGACCGGTGATCTGCATCGCCCTGAACCGCTCCGGCTCCACCGAGTCCCCCACGAGCTTCAATGTGAGCTCCCACCTGCTTCCCCTCTCTCCCGCGTGAATCAACCACAGAGGCATCGTCCCCTGCGAGCCCCAAAGTTGTCGTCCGCCATGGCCGATGAATGCATCGCTGCCGTGCTCCCCGCTGCGTTCCGTTGGTGTGCGCGAGCTCTAGGAGCTGTACAGATGTCGCCTGACCCTTTTCCTACCTCATTCTCCTCTTGTTTCACCGGATCCGTCGAGCTCTTGTTCAGCTGCCACTAGACCTCGTCGCCGGCGTCCATCCCGGCACCTCTAGCACCAACCACTAGCCCTACTCGATGCGCGCCAACACGCTCGTCCTACTGATGTTCGTGGGTGACCAAATGGTCGCCAGAACGCAACTCCGGTGGGCCTCCGTCGTGTACTGTGGCTGCCGGCGGCTAAACGCCGATGCGCTAGCATGGCACCATTAACTCAGTTCCAAATGGCGCCCTATGTCCCTGACCAACGGGACACACACCTAATTAATCATGGGCATAATTAACAGACTAGTTAAAGTAATCCTGATAGCCACTGACGGGCCATGCTACTGCAACAATTAGGTTTAACTCTAATAAAATTTGTTAGCAATTTGACCCACTGACCACTAGGCCCCACCCTGACTAATTAAGTTAATTAGTTTAAATAAACTCTTTTAATATTGCCACTGCCTATGACATATGGGCCCCACACCCCCATTTAAAAAAAGAGAGTTAGAAAATTAATTAGAAAATATTAATTAATTAATTAGATAATTAATTAACTTAATTAAATCTGTTAAATTAATATAATAGCTTAATTAAACTAATAAACCTACTTAGTTAGTCTAAGACAATGACGAACGGGGCCCACACGTCAGTTGACCAGTCAACACCTCTGTTGACTGCTGACGTCGTGCTGAGGTCATGATGACGTCAGCAAACCCTGTTCGGGATAATGTTGAATTAAAATATTTAAATTAATCCTAAAATGATTTAAATCTTTTAAAATTAATATAAAATAAACCGTAACTCGGATGGAAAAACTTTTACATGAAAGTTGCTCAGAACGACGAGACGATTCCGGATACACAACCCGTTCGTCCGCCACACCCCCCTAACCTATCAAACTCGCAACTTTCCCCTTCCGGCTCCTCTTCCCGGAAACGCGAAACACTAGGGATAATTTCTCGGATGTTTCCCCCCTTCATCGATATCACCTCATACCGCGTTAGGGCATCTCTAGCACCGATACTTGTCATGTCATGCATCGCTATGCATCTGCTTGCTTAAATATTTATTGTCTCTCCCCCCTCTTCTCTCGCTAGACACCGAGACCGACGCCGCTGCTACCCAGTACGACTACGGAGTTGACGACCCCTCTCTCTTGCCAGAGCAACCAGGCAAGCCCCCCTTTGACCACTAGATATCGCCTATTCTTATATCTACTGCTTGCATTAGAGTAGTGTAGCATGTTACTGCTTTCCATTAATCCTATTCTGATGCATAGCCTGTCCTTGCTACTACTGTTGTTATCATTACCTGCTATCCTACTGCTTAGTATAGGATGCTAGTGTTCCATCAGTGTCCCTACACTCTTGTCCGTCTGCCATGCTATACTACTGGGCCGTGATCACTTCGGGAGGTGATCACGGGCATATACAATATACTTTACACAGTTACCTTACCTGTGATACTGTTTGGAGATGGGGGCTGAAGGGGCAGGTGGCTCCATCCAGGTAGTGGTGGGCCTGGGTTCCCGACGGCCCCCGACTGTTACTTTGGGGCGAAGCGATAGGGCAGGTGGTGACCACATAGGAGAGAGGTGGGCCTGGCCCTGGTCAGTGTTCGCGGATACTTAACACGTTTAACGAGATCCTGGTATTTGATCTGAGTCTGGCTACTGGCCTATACGCACCAACCATCTACGCGGGGACAGTTATGGGCACTTGACGTCGTGGTATCAGTCGAAGCCTTCGTGACGTCAGCGACTGAGTGGCGTGCGCCGGATTGGACCGTAAGCCTGCTCTTGTATTAAGGGGGCTAGTTCTGCTTCCGGGCGCATTCGCAACGTGCAGGTGTGCAAAGGGCGATGGGCCCAGACCCCTGCGCCATAGGATTTAGACCGGCGTGCTGACCTCTCTGTTGTGCCTAGGTAGGGCTGCGACGTGTTGATCTTCCGAGGCCGGGCATGACCCAGGAAAGTGTGTCCGGCCAAATGGGATCGAGCGTGTTGGGTTATGTGGTGCACCCCTGCAGGGAAGTTAATCTATTCGAATAGTCGTGATCTTCGGTAACAGGACGACTTGGAGTTGTACCTTGACCTTATGACAACTAGAACCGGATACTTAATAAAACACACCCTTCCAAGTGCCAGATACAACCGGTGATCGCTCTCTCACAGGGCGACGAGGGGAGGATCATCGGTTAGGATTATGCTACGTGATGATACTTGGAGGACTTCAGTCTACTCTCTTCTACATGCTGCAAGACGGAGGCTGCCAGAAGCGTAGTCTTCGAAAGGACTAGCTATCCCCCCTTATCCCGGCTTTCTGCAGTTCAGTCCACATACAATAGCCTTATTCCAGTTGATACGAATGCATACATATGTAGTGTAGCTCCTTGCTTGCGAGTACTTTGGATGAGTACTCACGGCTGCTTTCTCCTTCTTTTCCCTCTATCCCTTCAACCTGGTTGTCGCAACCAGATGTTGGAGCCGAGGAGCCAGACGCCACCGTCGACGATGACTCCTACTACACCGGAGGTGCCTACTACTACGTGCTGCCCGCTGACGACGACCAGGAGTAGTTAGGAGGATCCCAGGCAGGAGGCCTGCGCCTCTTTCGATCTGTATCCCAGTTTGTGCTAGCCTTCTTAAGGCAAACTTGTTTAACTTATGTCTGTACTCAGATATTGTTGCTTCCGCTGACTCGTCTATGATCGAGCTCTTGTATTCGAGCCTTCGAGGCCCCTGGCTTGTAATATGATGCTTGTATGACTTATTTTATTTGTAGAGTTGTGTTGTGATATCTTCCCGTGAGTCCCTGATCTTGATCGTACACGTTTGCGTGTATGATTAGTGTACGGTCAAATCGGGGGCGTCACAAGTTGGTATCAGAACCGACTACCTGTAGGAATCCCCCTTCCAACTCGTTGGCCAAAGTCGAGTCTAGACTTTACAAAACTTTTACTAACATGGCTATGTGGCCCATGGGCCTACGTCGCCATTGGGTGGTATTAGGATCTTTTACTCCTTATCTATACTCTGGGACTCTGATCTCTCTTCTATTCGGGTTAAATGAATTTTGCTAAATCTAACATTAGGATCTCATTATCACTTTCACCCGGAGAGCCCCTTATTACTGATGATCATCTACTGCACGTGAAGTTACTCTCCGTTGTTAACCTGAGAACTTGTGTTCATCGCGTTTGCAATTCCTCTTCCACCGTAAACCCTTATGGATATCTACTTGCAGTTGTTATTCTTACCTTCATCCCCAGTTGGTCTTGTTATTACAAGATACCCTGAAAAACTTGTTGTTGTTTCGATAATCCTTTGAGCTTACTGCCTTGCTGTTCTTTGTCACCTGAATACCCCTACGGTTAATTCTCGCACTTATCGAGTATCCGCTCATCCCCCAGTTTTTCATGTGTTACACAAAAGTCTTCAAAATACTATTTGAACTTCCGAAAATCCTGAGTCGCCTATTGCACTTGAAATTCTTACTTGCTTGCATTATGGTTAATCCCATAAGTCTATAATCTTATTGGCATCTCTTGTCATTATCATTTTGAGTCCGTTGATTCAATTTGTTGCGAATGCTCACAATCCTCAATCAGATCCTAGAATTCATCCTTCCGGCTCAGACGTCATTTTAAATGTGAGCTGGTTCTCGCCAATCAAATTGTCGTCGATTGTGCCCCTAAGTATATTGAATTTATCCATCCTTGATCAGAGCGTCTGCTTCTGATCCTTCGCTTTGTAAATCATAATTCCTTTGCAATTGAGCTCTAAGTTACTCAGTTGTTTCTATAATCCAATGTCTTTGCATTGATTCTTCCTCTGGTTGTGAGCCGATACTCACATCAGATCCTTTATGGACCATCGGAACCTTGTTGGATTTTATCCGACAACGTCCTTCATATTCAATCACTTTGTAAGTTCTTTCCTTGATACATAATGCCTTTGGTAAATCATATTCCTTGATTTGGCCAACCTTGCTCTGCTTTTGAGCTGGTGATATTTACTATTGAAGCTTGTGGGATATGTTCCATGATCCCCCGATGGGTTGAACCTATGCCTTCCATAATATGTGTGAACTCGAAAGTTTTCATGAGTCATACTCTTCTGGTATTTTGCCAGATAAAATTTCAACACTGCAACTTCATCAAACGCGAGAAGTGAATGAAAGGTTATGCATTGAGGAAGTGGGAGTCGACCTTGAACTTTGCGTTCATGCCCATGGACACGATGCAAATCTTATCATGGAAGCTTCTCGCAGAATAGTTACCCCCTTGTTGTAAGTGCTTGTATCTGTGGTTTGATCATGTACAAATGTGATTCTGACCATATTGTTCCCCTTTGATTAAATTTCTCAGACAAGTTAAAACCACTTGTCCTCTGCAGAGCAATACCCAATCCAACCTCTATTTTGATCTGTCGTCGAGTATTACCCCCTGGTATCTCGAGATTATCACAGAACTGCATAACCTCTTATGAGTTCTTTATCAAGTACTACATCCTCACCGATTCCAATTTTTCACGGGCTCCGAGTTATTAAACACTCGAAGACACCGATAACTGAACCGAGTCCGCACTATGGTTCAACACCTCTTCAGTAATCTTCTTTAAGTACGAGTTTGTACCCGATCATGTCATTCCTAGCCTGCTCTGCTATACCTATTCGTGTTCGTTTTAACTGTGCTACCTGGTCTTTCTCCTCGAAGCAAAATTTTTGACGATGAGCAAAGCTTACGTTGATTTTTCCTCATCATATCATTTCACTTTGGACAGCAAGCTTGCTTTGGAGTTTGTGTCATACCCTCGGTTCCATTAACCTTTCGCTTGATCATTCCTTTGACTTGAGGACATCGCCGATCTATTACATCTTCGTGGAGCCTCTTGACAAAATTTGTCATGATCATCATCAACATCTTGACTCCTTCCTGGATATCAATTGAATTCATGATGAGAAATACCATCCTTGCCCTTGATGATTTGTGTTGTCATTGACCACTTTAATGCCTCCCCTCCAACACAAACTTGTTCGTGTTCTGTGTTGTACCTTGAGTTCCTTGCTATCCAACCTTTGTTCTTAATTACCTTGGAGTATTACCATCTCTTTTGTCAAGAATGTGGTGAGAATTTCACCACCTCTTATGGATTCTTGATTTAATAATACTTCTCGCCATCTCCGCTCATTCCTTGGACCCCGTATTGTTTTTTTTAACCGGAATACCGACAATTGAGCTATGACATGTGAATTCAAAACTTCTAGCAACCCTATTGCTTTGGAGTGAATGGGCGATAGTTTCATTCTAAGTCTTCCGATAATTGAATCACCGTTCTAACATTGGTCGTGCAACCCAGCCCATATTTCTGGTGCACCTTTCAACCAATGTTTAATTATGTATGTTTTCCTCGAGCATACCTCACTATATCAATTGATCTGACAAAGGTTATCTCCTTGTTCAGATAATCATGGAAATCCATTTTTTTTAAATCCCAATGGAATGTCGCTGAGTCCATCGGCCACCTCCTCACCCTCTCCTTGATTTAATGATGAACTCTTGTTTTGGAACTCTCTTCCATAGTTCGTTCCCCGAGAATCTTATGATGTCACCTCGTTACTTTGTGTTGCACCTTTTCTTCTCAGGCATCCTGAGCCTGAGGTATACAAACACCAATCATATCTGAATCTCGGTCAGATATGATGGTTGGAACATATTTCCAAGAGTTATAACAATGGTCTTTATGTGACCCGGTAAGGTGATGTTGTGCCTAGCACACCTGGCCGGAGGCCCTATTGTTATAGATTCCTTTTCAGCAAGGTTATCCATTCTTCCATGAGGAAATTGTAATACTTATTCTATTAGTTGTTTCCGATGGATCCTTTGTATCCAAAGTCTGACCTTTGCTTGAAGACCATGTCAATGCTATCTGAAGCATGTCTGTGGTACTCTGATTTTCAACAAGAACATTTGAAGCCCAATGCTAAATGTATCCTGCTCAATTATCCAAACACCGTTGCCTGGGTAATGTCATGAAATCTCTCTCCCATTACCTAAATGGTATTCTATGTTATATCCTGTCACGGATATCATACTCTGTTTGTCCTTGGGAAGGAAATACCCCTGAAATATGTGTTTAAACATGTTTTCCTTTCCATTGTTCTATTTAACCTGGTAATCACCTTTCCTTTCCATTGGTTTGCTTAACCCTTCTTGCAATCTATATTATATAAGCAGTAGTATTCTTCTGCTTATGTAAAACACCTTGGTGTACAACCGTGTCAGTAAGACTCTGTTGCTTTTGTTGATAGCATTCCGGTAGCCACCGATGGACGAGAATTTTGCCTAATGGTCCGCCTCGTTCAATGAGCAGGAAATGGTTCTCTTCGTCCCTCGACCTTGGTATCGACATTGTTGCCAACATAACTAATAGGCTACCCTCTGACATGTCTTGTTATCATGACCGTGCAAGATTTCACTGCTCTTGTTTAAAAAAACACACCTGGTGGGCCCATAACCCACAGTTCCACAGGATCGAAACCTGACTCTCCTGTACACCACGTGTTCCCATGGTTATTCCTTGTGCGTAGCCTCGTATGTAATTCACGGGCCACCGTCCCAAGTGATCTATTGTGGTATCAGACGTAATACTCAATTTCGTTGTTCTGGACCCATTTCGCATGTGGTTTCAGACATCGAAAGATTGCCTATCCGATTGAAACTTCTCATGGTACCTTCTTACTTTGCTCTTGATAACTTCTTAAGTTTCAATACGAGAGATACTTATGCTTCTCCCCTTGAGTTAATCGTCCGATGATCAATTATGTTAGAATCCGTCCTTATAGAGTTTTTCCCCTCTTATCTTTTTGTAAGTCCGGTGAAGATCCTGAAGGAAGGACGGCAACTTCATCATGATGCATTGATGCAGAGAAATGAAGACATCACCAAAAGGGATCAACTACTTCGAGAAGAGCAACCAAGACCGAGAAGATCCGTTAGAATACCGTAACCAGAACTTTCCCCCTTACTCCCCTCCTAAATCTCGGGACGAGATTTCTTGTAGTGGAGGAGAATTGTGACGCCCGGATAATTAAGCTACAGTGATCCCACGCTAATCGTGCCACGTCACCATGCTTACTGTTGCTAATCTTGATTTAGTTCGAAACCGATTCGAATTCAATTTCAAAATCTAACAAACAATAAAAGTTTTCAAATATTAAAACTAAAATGTTTAGTGTGAGTGAAATAATGCACAGGTAATTATGGTGTAGAAATCAAACTTTTATAAAATGTTTGAATACTTAAACATGAACAAAACAGTAGCTAAAACAATTATTTGAATGCCTTTGGTATTTTGTAAAATGCTAAACTATTTTATTTCAGGGTAAAAGTTTTTTTTTGTGACATTGCATTGTGTTGAAACACTAATTTAGGAATTTGTTTTGTGATTTATAAAAAAAGAATACCAGAATAAAATAAAAACAAAAAAAGAAGTAAATAGAAAATAGAACAAATAGAAAAAAGGGAAAAGAACCCCCCCCCCCCTCGCTGGGCCTCGGCCCAGCTGGCCACTGGGCAAGCCAGGCCGGCCCAGCCGGCGCTCCCATAACCCCCGAAACCCTAGCATGGACCGCACTACCCCCACTCCTCCCGTTCGATCCCATCCTCCCTCCTCGCGCCGCCAGGAGGAGACACAGAGAGGAGCGAGAACCCCCGCAGTCCCCCGCACGCGCCCTTGCCTCGGGCCATGTCGCCGGCGCCCGATGCCCTCCCTCCGCTATGGCCGCGCTCCTCGCCCGCGTTGGCCGCACCGGCTCGCTGGCAACCGCCCATCGCCGCCTCTCCACGTCCAAGAGCTCTCCAGGGATCATCTTCATCGACCGCAACCACCGGACCTAGCCAGGATGCCGCACCGTTGTCGCCTTCTTCGTTTCTCCCCCAACTGGATCCGCCATGGCTGACCGGCGATCTGCATCGCCCTGAACCGCTCCGGCTCCACCGAGTTCCCCACAAGCTTCAATGTGAGCTCCCACCTGCTTCCCCTCTCTCCCGCGTGAATCAACCACAGAGGCATCGTCCCCTGCGAGACCCAAAGCTGTCGTCCGCCATGGCCGATGAATGCATCGCTCCCGTGCTCCCCGCTAAGTTCCGTTGGTGTGCGCGAGCTCTAGGAGTTGTACAGATGTCGCCTGACCCTTTTCCTACCTCATTCTCCTCTTGTTTCACAGGATCCGTCGAGCTCTTGTTCAGCTGCCGCTAGACCTCGTCGCCGGCGTCCATCCCGGCACCTCCAGCACCAACCACTAGCCCTACTCGATGCGTGCCAACACGCTCGTCCTACTGATGTTCGTGGGTGACCAAATGGTCGCCAGAACGCAACTCCGGTGGGCCTCCGCCGTGTACTGTGGCTGCCGGCGGCTAAACGCCGATGCGCTAGCATGGCACCATTAACTCAGCTCCAAATGGCGCCCTGTGTCCCTGACCAACGGGACCCACACCTAATTAATCATGGGCATAATTAACAGACTAGTTGAAGTAATCCTGATAGCCACCGACGGGCCATGCTACTGCAACAATTAGGTTTAACTCTAATAAAATTTGTTAGCAATTTGACCCACTGACCACTAGGCCCCACCCTGACTAATTAAGTTAATTAGTTTAAATAAACTCTTTTAATATTGCCACTGCCTATGACATATGGGCCCCACGCCCCCATTTAAAAAAAGAGAGTTAGAAAATTAATTAGAAAATATTAATTAATTAATTAGATAATTAATTAACTTAATTAAATCTGTTAAATTAATATAATGGCTTAATTAAACTAATAAACCTACTTAGTTAGTCTAAGACAATGACGAACGGGGCCCACACGTCAGTTGACCAGTCAACACCTCTGTTGACTGCTGATGTCGTGCTGACGTCATGATGACGTCAGCAAACCCTGTTCGGGATAATGTTGAATTAAAATATTTAAATTAATCCTAAAATGATTTAGATCTTTTAAAATTAATATAAAATAAACCGTAACTCGGATGGAAAAACTTTTACATGAAAGTTGCTCAGAACGACGAGACGATTCCGGATACGCAACCCGTTCGTCCGCCACACACCCCTAACCTATCAAACTCGCAACTTTCCCCTTCCGGCTCCTCTTCCCGGAAACGCGAAACACTGGGGATAATTTCTCGGATGTTTCCCCCCTTCACCGATATCACCTCATACCGTGTTAGGGCACCTCTATCACCGATACTTGTCATGTCATGCATCGCTATGCATCTGCTTGCTTAAATATTTATTGTTTCTTCCCCCTCTTCTCTCGCTAGACACCGAGACCGACGCCGCCGCTACCCAGTACGACTACGGAGTTGACGACCCCTCTCTCTTGCCAGAGCAACCAGGCAAGCCCCCCTTTGACCACCAGATATCGCCTATTCTTATATCTACTGCTTGCATTAGAGTAGTGTAGCATGTTACTGCTTTCCGTTAATCCTATTCTGATGCATAGCCTGTCCTTGCTACTACTGTTGTTACCATTACCTGCTATCCTACTGCTTAGTATAGGATGCTAGTGATCCATCAGTGGCCCTACACTCTTGTCCGTCTGCCATGCTATACTACTGGGCCGTGATCACTTCGAGAGGTGATCACGGGCATATACAATATACTTTACACAGTTACCTTACCTGTGATACTGTTCGGAGATGGGGGCTGAAGGGGCAGGTGGCTCCATCCAGGTAGTGGTGGGCCTGGGTTCCCGACGGCCCCCGACTGTTACTTTGTGGCGAAGCGACAGGGCAGGTGGTGACCACCTAGGAGAGAGGTGGGCCTGGCCCTGGTCGGTGTTCGCGGATACTTAACACGTTTAACGAGATCCTGGTATTTGATCTGAGTCTGGCTACTGGCCTATACGCACTAACCATCTACGCGAGGACAGTTATGGGCACTCGACGTCGTGGTATCAGCCGAAGCCTTCGTGACGTCAGCGACTGAGTGGCGCGCGCCGGATTGGACCGTAAGCCTGCTCTTGTATTAAGGGGGCTAGTTCTGCTTTCGGCCGCGTTCGCAACGTGCAGGTGTGCAAAGGGCGATAGGCCCAGACCCCTGCGCCATAGGATTTAGACCGGCGTGCTAACCTCTCTGTTGTGTCTAGGTAGGGCTGCGGCGTGTTGATCTTCCGAGGCCGGGCATGACCCAGGAAACTGTGTCCGGCCAAATGGGATCGAGCGTGTTGGGTTATGTGGTGCACCCCTGCAGGGAAGTTAATCTATTCGAATAGCCGTGATCTTCGGTAACAGGACGACTTGGAGTTGTACCTTGACCTTATGACAACTAGAACCGGATACTTAATAAAACACACCCTTCCAAGTGCCAGATACAACCGGTGATCGCTCTCTCACAGGGCGACGAGGGGAGGATCATCGGTTAGGATTATGCTACGTGATGATACTTGGAGGACTTCAGTCTACTCTCTTCTACATGCTGCAAGACGGAGGCTGCCAGAAGCGTAGTCTTCGAAAGGACTAGCTATCCCCCCTTATCCCGGCTTTCTGCAGTTCAGTCCACATACAATAGCCTTATTCCAGTTGATACGAATGCATACATATGTAGTGTAGCTCCTTGCTTGCGAGTACTTTGGATGAGTACTCACGGTTGCTTTCTCCTTCTTTTCCCTTCTATCCCTTCAACCTGGTTGTCGCAACCAGATGTTGGAGCCCAGGAGCCAGACGCCACCGTCGACGACGACTCCTACTACACCGGAGGTGCCTACTACTACATGCTGCCCGCTGACGACGACCAGGAGTAGTTAGGAGGATCCCAGGCAGGAGGCCTGCGCCTCTTTTGATCTGTATCCCAGTTTGTGCTAGCCTTCTTAAGGCAAACTTGTTTAACTTATGTCTGTACTCGGATATTGTTGCTTCCGCTGACTCGTCTATGATCGAGCTCTTGTATTCGAGCCTTCGAGGCCCCTGGCTTGTAATATGATGCTTGTATGACTTATTTTATTTGTAGAGTTGTGTTGTGATATCTTCCCATGAGTCCCTGATCTTGATCGTACACGTTTGCGTGTATGATTAGTGTACGGTCAAATCGGGGGCGTCACACCGGCGCCAGGAGGTGTCGGGTTCATCATCCGACAGCTCCAAGGTGCATTCCTCCCGTGAAGACGAGGAGGAGGAAGAAGAGACCTCTCCCCCTCCAGCGGGGGGAGAGAAGAAAAGGAAGGCCGCCCTCACTGAGGAGGCTGAAGGTTCCAAGAAGGGGAAAACCCTTCCTCCGGACTACTCCACCGACGCCGATGACGACGGAGAGGAGTGGCCGCTCAGGGCCAAGCCCCTGGCGAAATCGTAAGTATCCAGATACCAGAGTAATTCATAGTATTCCTTTATTGCACAGCTTTCCCTTATGTCGAATATGATTATGCAGCCCACCCAAAGACCGGCTCGACGCGTCGTCGAGCGGTGCACTGGACTCGTCGGATGTGAATTCGCTTCCGACGGCCACCTCCCCCCGCCCTACGGACGACGCTGAAGTATTGTCCCAACAGGTTCCAAGCCAAGAGGAGGTGGTCCTGGAGGCGCCGCAAGGTGACTTCCCGGACTCCAGGAGTAAAGGGGATAAAAACCCCAGGGCTCCAAGTCCGGCCCTAGGCCGGACACCACTCCGAAACCTTCAAGGGTTCCAGATTCCGGCGGGCGATCTCCTTCCAAGAGGAGCAAGCCCACCGTGCCGGTGACCCCCGTCCAACCGGAGGCGCCGGACAATCTGTTGGAGGTGCTCAAAGGCGCCTCCATCCACGAGGAGCACCGCACCATTATGAGTGCGATGGTCCAGAAGGTTCAGACCGCCAAGAGCGGACTGACTAAAGCTTGTGCTAGCCTTTTAACATGCTTTGAGGTAAGTAAAGAATGTGTAAATAATATTACCGCATAGACAGTAGCCCCTGATGCTCTGTTTGGCGTTCGGGAAGAAAAGCCGAATAGAGGATCAAATAAAATTCGCAGGAGTCTAACAAAAAGGAGTCAATATCCGTATGCAGGCTTCTCTGCTGGCGTCCGCCGCACTGACTGCGGAAGTGGACACGCTAAAGAAGAACCTCAAGCAGTCCAAGCAAGAGCTCGGGCGTGCCAAGAAGCAACTCGAGGACAAGGAAGGTAAGAAATACCTTGTTTTAAATATATACAAAAAAGGTGCAATTGCAAAAAATGACAGGATTATCGTGGCTATTGTAGGGGCCACGTCTGAGGTGGCGACCCTTAAGCAAGCACTGTCCGAGGCCGAGAAGAGGGCGGCCACGGAGCGCACCGAGTGGGAGAAGTATGAGGCCTAGGTTGGCAAGGTGCGGCAAGAGCTCCAGGCTCTCACGAAAAAACATGAGAGTTTGGAGCTTGACTCAAAGACGCGAGCATCCGAGCTGGCGATGGCTATTAAAAATGCCAAGTCTGCCAAGGCCGAATCCCAGAAGACCCTCCAGGAGTTGGATAAGGTGAAAAAGATAGCGGCGGGTAAGGCATTTTTTATGCAAAGCAAACACATAAATGTGAGTTACTTGTTACTTACCCGAATCTGGAGCTCTCCAGGAGCATTCGCAGATCTTCCCCGTAGCGTGTCTGATGCCGCCATATTCTATCGAGCCGAGGAGGGCAGCTCGACAGAGAAGGTGTTCTGGTCTCAGTATGCTGAGGCCGGACACCCCGTACCCTTGAGCGACCAGCTGAAGCAACTGGTCGAGCTCCACAAGGCGGCCGAACAGGCCATGAAGGGCCTCATAGTTCGGCTGTGGCCTGGAGAGGCTCTGCCTGGGAGCTATTTTGGGCTGGTGCGGTGGCTGGTGGGGGCCTGTCCAAGGCTCGAAGTCATCAAGTGCTCCGTCTGCATTGAAGGTGCCCGTAGGGCCCTTGCCCATGCTAAGGTGCACTGGGGCAAGCTGGATGCTGAGAAGCTTGTGAAGGACGGGCCACCACCGGGGAAAGAGCATCGCAAGCCCGAGAATTATTATAAGGATGTTCTAAAGGGTGCCTGCCTTATGGCGGATGAATGTTCCAGGGATGTAATTTTTGAGTAAAACTCGCTCGTTTTGTCCTGTGCGCTGAAAACTTGTTCATATGCGCTAAGCAATGCTGTTGGAATTTAAAATATTACCTTCTGTGCGGTTGTTTATCAATTCTGAGAGATGGCGAGTCATCGGCTTCTGCCCCCGTGCCGCTAGTGCTGGGGTGTTCGGGGATAAACCTGAGCGCTTTTTTTCCCCATGTTTGGGTCCTTCGAGGGAGGCGCTCAGCACAACGAACAAGGCAATCGGACTATAATGCGTGAACACTCTCACTTAGCCATAGAATTCTATAATTTTAAATTTCGGCGAAGCCCTTGGTATTCGGAAGACCGAGTTCGGGGCGCTATCCACGCCTTGGCCGGACAGAGCCGACTCCTCGCTCTAAGCGGCATAAGTCTTTAGGGACTCGAAAAACCTCTCGAACAGCGACCAGCTCTCGCTTCATCATGAAAGTTAGTTTTAGCTTTCTCTACTGAGGTGCTCGACCCAGCTCAACTGGGGCACAATCGCAGTAGTTCTCCTAGTGCTACCTTAGCCGACACAGCGGAACGTAAGGCACCAAAACATAGGAGCCGGGCAAACCCAACTATTGACCCAAGACATGATTCGGAGCCGATGCATATAATGCTATAAGTTCGGGGTGCCGCACTTGTTAAAGTGTTCGAACTTCTCACACCATATTGAGGGGTACTAAAGCCCCTGGCGTATTTTGGCCGTACCAAAGTGTACGGGTGCAACATGTCGTTAAGGAACATATATTTGTAAAAAAAAGAGTAATGCAAAAATAGACAAAAGCTATGCATTGTTTATTAAAACAGGGCTGCGATCAAAGCAGAACGATACAAATAATGCGATAAGCAAAAGGTTGGACTATTTAACATGTCCATTCCAGGGGTAGGCTGCGGAATGGTATGTGAAACAGGTATACTGCTCGTGATAGAGACCACCTGGGAGTTCCGTAATGCGGCATGGCTTGTCTGCTTCCCTGGTTCTTGCATCGTTTGTGCGGCAATTGAACTGCCGAACATGCCTTCCGAAGAGTGGAGTCCTGAAAGTCAGAGAAAATTAAAAAATCGGCAGCCCCTGGTACGGTTTAAGCCGTGTTTCGGGTGTGCCGTGATGGTGTCCCTCCCCCTGTACCCATGGTATTTCTAGAGCGTAGTTATGTACGCGAAGCACTGGTGTCGCATTTTTGCAAGGGCTGGGGTTGGGGCCGCATTGCTACGCCTGCTCGGAACATGCCAGGCGGTCTTGTTGTGGGTTACTCCGGGCGCGCTTGACGGTGTCTAGACGTTTAATGGCCGGACTGGAGAACTGCCTGGAGAGGCTGCTTTGTACTTCCGCTGCAAGGGCCGCCGTGTGCTCCTCCATTCGGAGAGAGCGTTCGGTGTTTCCATTTACCGTAATTACTCCTCGAGGGCCTGGCATCTTGAGCTTAAGGTATGCGTACTGTGGTACCGCATTGAACTTGGCGAATGCCGTTCGCCCGAGCAGTGCGTGATAGCCACTGCGGAATGGGACTATGTCAAAGATAAACTCCTCGCTTCGGAAATTATCCGGAGATCCGAAGACCGCTTCAAGTGTGACTGAGCCTGTACAGTTGACCTCTACACCTGGTATTATGCCTTTAAAGGTCGTTTTGGTGGGCTTAATCCTCGAGGGATCTATGCCCATTTTTCGCACTGTATCCTGGTAAAGCAGGTTCAGGCTGCTGCCGCCGTCCATAAGGACTCTAGTGAGATGAAATCCATCAATAATTGGGTCTAGAACCAATGCAGCGAATCCGCCATGACGGGTGCTAGTGGGATGGTCCCTTCGATCAAAGGTGATCGGGCAGGAGGACCATGGGTTGAACTTTGGGGCGACTGGCTCTACCGCGTATACGTCCCTTAACGCGCTCTTCCGCTCCCTCTTGGGGATGTGGGTTGCGTATATCATGTTCACCGTCCGCACTTGTGGGGGGAAACCCTTTTGTCCACTGTTGTTTCGGCGGCCGGGGCTCTCCGTCGTCATCGCTATGCAGCCCCGTGTCTTTATTTTCGGCATTTAACTTGCCTGCCTGCTTGAACACCCAACAATCCCTGTTGGTATGATTGGCCGGCTTTTCGGGGGTGCCATGTATCTGGCACAAGCGGTCGAGTATTCGGTCCAAACTGGACGGGCCCCTAGGATTTCTTTTGAATGGCTTTTTCCGCTGACCGGATTTATAGCCTCTGAATCCGGCATTAACTGTCGTGTCCTCAGCATTGTCGCCATTAATGCGGCGCTTCTGCTTGTTGCGACGCGACCTACCACTACTGTCCCTGGTATCCGAATTACCAGGGTTCTTGGTCATATTGTTGCTACGAGCAAGCCAGCTGTCTTCTCCCGCGCAAAAGTGGGTCATGAGTGTCGTGAGTGCTGCCATAGATTTCGGCTTTTCCTGTCCAAGGTGCCGGGCAAGCCACTCGTCACGGATATTGTGCTTGAAGGCTGCTAGGGCCTCTGCGTCCGGACAGTCGAGTATTTGATTTTTCTTTGTTAGGAACCATGTCCAGAATTGCCTGGCCGATTCCTCTGGTTGTTGAATTACGTGGCTTAGGTCATCGGCGTCTGGTGGTCGCACGTAAGTGCCCTGCAAATTGTCGAGGAATGCGGCTTCCAGGTCCTCCCAACAACTGATTGATCCTGCTGGCAAGCTGTTAAGCCAATGCCGAGCTGGTCCTTTAAGCTTGAGTGGGAGGTATTTGATGGCGTGGAGATCGTCGCCACAGGCCATGTGGATATGAAGGAGATAATCCTCGATCCATACCGCAGGATCTGTTGTGCCATCATATGGTTCGATGTTTATGGGTTTGAAACCCTCGGGGATTTGATGATCCATTACTTCATCTGTGAAGCATAGTGGGTGTGCGGCACCTCTGTACTGGGCTATATCACGACGTAGCTCCAATGAGCTTTGTCTACTGTGTTTGGCCCTACCGGATTTGTGTCCGACGTGACGGTTACCGTCTCGAGTCGTGGGGCGCCCACGCGATCCGTAGATCGATCTTGTTTGCCTTGCCTTGTCCTCCAACATATCTCGCAGGTCTAGCGCATTTTCATGTGCCTTGGTACGGGGTGCGGCTTGAGGGGAGGGCCGAGAGGCCTCTCTGTCGCGGCCACGAGGTGGCCGGTCGACCGTATCAAGTGCTGGTGATGTAGGTTTAAGTGCTTCCTCCTCTAATCGGGGTAGCAACCTGCGCTTTGGGTAGCTCTTGGAGGGGCGTTCGAGTTTATGCTCTTCGGCCGCAAGGACTTCAGTCCATCTGTCGACTAGCAAATCTTGATCAGCTCTAGGCTGTTGCTGTTTTTTCTTGAGGCTTCTTGCTGTGGCCATAAGCCTGCTTTGAAAACGCTCTTGCTCGACGGGATCCTCTGGCACGACGAATTCGTCATCGTCGAGGCTTGCCTCGTCTTCGGAGGGAGGCGTATAATTATCGTCCTCGACCTCTCTGTCTGCCGCTCTCTCATGAGGGTTGGCTTCTCCATCCTCCTGTGCTGAATCTTGCTGGAGGGGGTTTTCTTCGGCACTCTCCGGAGTATTATTATCTCTCGTGCTGGAATCACCGTATTTGCTTTGGCGGGATTTTGAGCGGCGCCGCTGACGCTGGCGCTTAGGCTGTTTCTTGGAGGGGTCAACCTCCGCTGTTCCATCGCCATCTCCTTCTTTTGGGGTGTCCACCATGTATATGTCATATGACGAGGTGGCTTTCCAGGGCCCAATAGGTGCTGGTTCTTCATTGTCTCCTGCATCGACGTCCATACCGTCGATGTCTTCAGAGTCGAAATCGAGCATGTTGGTTAAATCGTCGACAGTGGCTACAAAGTGGGTGGTGGGTGGGCTTTGAATTTCTTCATCATCCGTATCCCAACCTTGCTGACCGTAGTCGGGCCAGGGCTCTCCTGATAAAGAGAGAGACTTTGGTGTCTTCAGAATATCGCCGAAAGGCGAGTGCTGAAAGATGTTCGCGGCAGTAAACTCCATGATCGGCAGGGGCGTGGAGGGTTCGGAGTCCGGAGAGGAGTCCGGCTCCTTGGAGTCACGAGTCTTGCGGAGTGCGGGGCTGGTGTTCGGCTCGATCGCCGTTGAGATCGCAGCCCCCGAGGCGGCGTCCAACCACCCATCCTCGATCGGCGCATTTGGCTCCGAATTAAGGGTCGAAGCAGATGCGGGTGCGGCCTCCAGGGCACTGTTCAGCGGCAGAGCTAGATCATGCTCGTCGTGACAGTGCGGCGCGCTCGGCAGTGGCTCGAATCCATCGAAGATCAAGTCCCCGCGGATGTTAGCCGTGTAGTTTAAACTTCCAAATCTGACCTAACGGCCAGGGGCATAGCTTTCGATCTGCTCCAGATGGCCAAGTGAATTGGCCCGCAGTGCGAAAGCCGCCGAAGACGAAGATCTGTCCGAGGAGGAAGGTCTCACCCTGGACTGCATCGCTATTGATGATCGTAGGAGCCATCAAGCCTAACGGCGACGACACAGAGGAACTCTCAATGAAAGCACCAATGTCGGTGTCAAAACCGGCGGATCTCGAGTAGGGGGTCCTGAACTGTGCGTCTAGGTCGGATGGTAACAGGAGGCAAGGGACACGAAGTTTTACCCAGGTTCGGGCCCTCTTGATGGAGGTAAAACCCTACGTCCTGCTTGATTAATATTGATTATATGGGTAGTACAAGAGTAGATCTACCACGAGATCAGAGAGGCTAAACCCTAGAAGCTAGCCTATGGTATGATTGTTGTTCTGTATGTTGTCCTACAGACTAAAACCCTCTGGTTTATATAGACACCGGAGAGGGTTAGGGTTACAC
Organism: Triticum aestivum; assembly: GCF_018294505.1. Classification (NCBI taxonomy): domain Eukaryota; kingdom Viridiplantae; phylum Streptophyta; class Magnoliopsida; order Poales; family Poaceae; genus Triticum; species Triticum aestivum. Next base: position 216,656 of record NC_057804.1, read on the forward strand.
AAAGTCGGTTACAATGGTAGGAGATCTACATATCTGTATCGCCAAGCTTGCCTTCCACGCCAAGGAAAGTCCCTTCCGGACACGGGATGAAGTCTTCAATCTTGTATCTTCATAGTCTAGGAGTCCGGCTGAAGGTATAGTCCGGCCATCCAGACACCCCCTAATCCAGGACTCCCTCATATAACCAATAGTTTCTTTAGGGTATCCTATGAAGACACATTTTTCCGATTTGGGTTCGAGCATTTCAGGTTGAAGTTTCTTCACATAAGCATCACATCCCCAAACTTTTAGAAACGATAGCTTAGGTTTCTTCCCAAACCATAATTCATACGGTGTCGTCTCAACGGATTTTGACGAAGCCCTATTTAAAGTGAATGCGGCAGTCTCTAAAGCATAGCCCCAAAATAATAGTGGTAGATCGGTAAGAGACATCATAGATCGCACCATATCCAATAGAGTGCGATTACGACGTTCGGACACACCATTACACTGAGGTCTTGCAGGCGGCGTGAGTTGTGAAACTATTCCACATTTCCTTAAGTGCGTGCCAAATTCGTGACTCAAATATTCTCCCCCACGATCTGATCGCAAGAACTTGATTTTCCTGTCACGTTGATTCTCGTCCTCACTCTGAAATTCCTTGAACTTTTCAAAGGTCTCAGACTTGTGTTTCATTAAGTAGACATACCCATATCTAATCAAGTCATCAGTGAGGGTGAGAACATAACGATAGCCACCGCGAGCCTCAACACTCATTGGACCGCACACATTAGTATGTATGATTTCCAATAAGTTGGTTGCTCGCTCCATTGTTCCGGAGAACGGAGTCTTGGTCATTTTGCCCATGAGGCATGGTTCGCACGTGTCAAATGATTCATAATCGAGAGACTCCAAAAGTCCATCTGCATGGAGTTTCTTCATGCGTTTGACACCAATGTGACCAAGGCGGCAGTGCCACAAGTATGTGGGACTATCATTATCAACCTTACATCTTTTGGTATTCACACTATGAATATGTGTAACATCACGTTCGAGATTAAATAAGAATAAACCATTGACCAACGGGGCATGACCATAAAACATATCTCTCATATAAATAGAACAACCATTATTCTCGGATTTAAATGAGTAGCCATCTCGTATCAAACGAGATCCTGATACAATGTTCATGCTCAAAGCTGGCACTAAATAACAATTATTGAGGTTTAAAACTAATCCCGTAGGTAAATGTAGAGGTAGCGTGCCGACGGCGATCACATCGACCTTGGAACCATTCCCGGCGCACATCGTCACCTCGTCCTTCGCTAGTCTCCGCTTATTCTGCAGCTCCTATTTTGAGTTACAAATATGAGCAACCGCACCGGTATCAAATACCCAGGAGCTACTACGAGTACTGGTAAGGTACACATCAATAACATGTATATCACATATACCTTTGGTGTTGCCGGCCTTCTTGTCCACTAAGTACTTGGGGCAGTTCCGCTTCCAGTGACCACTTCCCTTGCAATAAAAACACTCAATCTCGGGCTTGGGTCCATTCTTTGGCTTCTTCCCGGCAGCTTGCTTACCGGGCGCAGCAACTCCCTTGCCGTCCTTCTTGAAGTTCTTTTTACCCTTGCCTTTCTTGAACTTAGTGGTTTTATTCACCATCAACACTTGATGTTCCTTTTTGATTTCCACCTCTGCTGATTTCAGGATCGAATATACCTCAGGAATGGTCTTTTCCATCCCCTGCATATTGAAGTTCATCACAAAGCTCTTGTAGCTAGGTGGGAGCGACTGAAGGATTCTGTCAAATCATCCGGGCGATTAACTCCCATCTGAGACAAGCGGTTGTGCAACCCAGACATTTTGAGTACATGCTCGCTGACGGAACTATTCTCCTCCATCTTAAAACTATAGAACTTGTCGCACACTTCATATCTCTCGACCCGGGCATGAGCTTGGAAAACCATTTTCAGCTCTTGGAACATCTCATATGCTCCGTGTTGCTCAAAACGCTTCTGGAGCCCCGGTTCTAAGCTGTAAAGCATGCCGCACTGAACCAGGGAGTAATCATCAACACGGGACTGCCAAGCGTTCATAACGTCTTGGTTTGCTGGGGGTGGTGCTTCACCTAACGGTGCTTCAAGGACATATGCTTTCTTGGCAGCTATGAGGATGATCCTCAAGTTCCGGACCCAGTCCGTATAGTTGCTACCATCGTCTTTCAGCTTGGTTTTCTCTAGGAACGCGTTGAAGTTGAGGACAACATTAGCGTGGGCCACTTGATCTACAAGACATATTGTAAAGATTTTAGACTAAGTCATGAATTAGTTCATCTAATCAAATTATTCAATGAACTCCCACTCAGATAGACATCCCTCTAGTCATCTAAGTGATACATGATCCGATTCAACTAGGCTGTGTCCGATCATCACGTGAGACGGACTAGTCATCATCGGTGAACATCTTCATGTTGATTGTATCTTCTATACGACTCATGTTCGACCTTTCGGTCTTCCGTGTTTCGAGGCCATGTCTGTACATGCTAGGCTCGTCAAGTCAACCTAAGTATATTGCGTGTGTAAATCTGGCTTACACCCGTTGTAAGCGAATGTTAGAACCTATCACACCCGATCATCACGTGGTGCTTCGGAACAACGGACCTTAGCAACAGTGCACAGTTAGGGGGAACACTTTCTTGAAATTATTGTGAGGGATCATCTTATTTATGCTACCGTCGTTCTAAGCAAATAAGATGTAAAACATGATAAACATCACATGCAATCAAATAGTGACATGATATGGCCAATATCATTTTGCTCCTTTCGATCTCCATCTTTGGGGCGCCATGATCATCATCGTCACCGGCATGACACCATGATCTCCATCATCGTGTCTTCATGAAGTTGTCTCGTCAACTATTACGTCTACTACTATGGCTAACGATTAGTGATAAAGTAAAGTAATTACATGATGCTTATGTTGACACGCATGTCATAAATAAATTAAGACAACTCCTATGGCTCCTGTCGGTTGTCATACTCATTGACATGCAATTCGTGATTCCTATTACAAGAACATGATCAATCTCATACATCACATATATCATTCATCACATCCTTTTGGCCATATCACATCACACGGCATATGCTGCAAAAACAAGTTAGACGTCCTCTAATTGTTGTTGCAAGTTTTACGTGGCTGCTATAGGTTTCTAGCAAGAACGTTTCTTACCTACGCCAAAACCACAATGTGATATGACAATTTCTATTTACCCTTCATAAGGACCCTTTTCATCGAACCTGATCCGACTAAAGTGGGAGAGACAGACACCCGCCAGCCACCTTATGCAACTAGTGCATGTCAGTCGGTGGAACCAGTCTCACGTAAGCGTACGTGTAAGGTCGGTCCGGGCCGCTTCATCCCACGATGCCGCCGAATCAAGATAAGACTAGTAACGGCAAGTAAATTGACAAAATCAACGCCTACAACAACTTGTGTTCTACTCGTGCATAGAAACTACGCATAGACCTAGCTCATGATGCCACTGTTGGGGAACGTAGCAGAAATTTAAAAAAATTCTACGCATCACCAAGATCAATCTATGGAGTCATCTAGCAACGAGGGGAAGAGGAGTGCATCTACATACCCTTGTAGATCACGAGCGGAAGCGTTCAAGAGAACGGGGTTGATGGAGTCGTACTCGTCGTGATCCAAATCACCGATGACCGAGCGCCGAACGGACGGCACCTCCGCGTTCAACACACGTACGGTTGGGAGAGACGTCTCCTCCTTCTTGATCCAGCAAGGGGAGAGGAGATGTTGATGAAGATCCAGCAGCACGACGGCGTGGTGGTGGAAGCAGCGGGATCTCAGCAGGGCTTCGCCAAGCACCAACGAGAGGGAGAGGTGTCACGGAGGGAGAGGGAGGTGCCAGGGACTTGGGTGCGGCTGCCCTCCCTCCCCTCCACTATATATAGGGGCCATGGGGGCGCCGGTCCCTCTAGATCCCATCTAGGTGGGGGGGCGGCGGACAAGGGGGTGGCTTGGCCCCCAAGCCAAGTGGAGGCACCCCCCACCCCTAGGGTTTCCAACCCTAGGCACGGGGGGAGGCCCAAGGGGGGAGCACCAGCCCACCAGGGGCTGGTTCCCTTCCCACTTCAGCCCATGGGGCCTCCGAGATAGGTGGCCCCCCCCGGTGGTCCCGGTACAATACCGGTGACCCCCGAAACTTTCCCGATGGCCGAAACTGGTCTTCCTATATATAAATCTTTACCTCCGGACCATTCCGGAACTCCTCATGACATCCGGGATCTTATCCGGGACCCCGAACAACTTTCGGGTTACCGCATACTAATATCTCTACAACCCTAGCGTCACCGAACCTTAAGTGTGTAGACCCTACGGGTTCGGGAACCATGCAGACATGACCGAGACAACTCTCCGGCCAATAACCAACAGCGGGATCTGGCTACCCATGTTGGCTCCCACATATTACACGATGATCTCATCGGATGAACCACGATGTCGAGGATTCAATCAATCCCGTATTCAATTCCCTTTGTCAATCGGTACGTTACTTGCCCGAGATTCGATCGTCGGTATCCCAATACCTCGTTCAATCTCGTTACCAGCAAGTCACTTTACTCGTTCCGTAACACATCATCCCATGACCAACTACTTAGTCACACTGAGCTCATTATGATGATGCATTACCGAGTGGGCCCAGAGATACCTCTCCGTCATACGGAGTGACAAATCCCAGTCTCGATTCATGCCAACCCAACAGACACTTTCAGAGATACCTGTAGTGCACCTTTATAGTCACCCAGTTACGTTGTGACGTTTGGTACACCCAAAGCACTCCTACGGTATCCGGGAGTTGCACAATCTCATGGTCTAAGGAAATGATACTTGACATTCAGAAAAGCTCTAGCAGACAAACTACACGATCTTGTGCTAGGCTTAGGATTGGGTCTTGTCCATCACATCATTCTCCTAATGATGTGATCTCGTTATCAATGACATCCAATGTCCATGGTCAGGAAACCGTAACCATCTATTGATCAACGAGCTAGTCAACTAGAGGCTTACTAGGGACATGTTGTGGTCTATGTATTCACACGTGTATTACGATTTCCGGATAACACAATTATAGCATGAACAATAGACAATTATCATTAACAAGGAAATATAATAATAACCATTTTATTATTGCCTCTAGGGCATATTTCCAACACCTATCCTTTATTATTATCTTCTACCTTATGCAAGAGTCATAGTGATCTTCACCTTTTCTTTTTCATTTTATCCTTTGGCAAGCTCAGCATGTTGGAAAGAACATGATATATATATATATATATATATCTAATTGGATGTAGGAGCATGAACCATTATTGTTGACATTACCCTTGAGGTAAAAGGTTGTGGGGCAAAACTATAAGCCCCTATCTTTCTCTATGTATGATTAAAACTCCGTAACCACAAGTATCGCATGAGTGTTAGCAATTATGGAGGACTAAATGATAGTTGAGTATGTGGACTTGCTTTTTAGCTCTGACATAAACTCTTTCCGATGTTATGATAAATTGCAATTGATTCGATGACTGAGATTATAGTTTGTCAGACCCCAATAAGGTTTATGATTTATACTTTTGCATTGTGAATAGATCATCACTTGAACATAAGTAATCACATGACAAAATCTATATATGTTGCTGTTATGAGAATAATCATGATGCCTTCATGTCCGTATTTTATTTTTATCGATGCCTCTACCTCTAAACATGAGGGCATATTTATTGTTATCGGCTTTTTACTTGAGGACAAGTGAGGTCTAAGCTTGGGGGAGTTGATACGTCTATTTTGCATCATGCTTTTATATCGATATTTATTGCATTATGGACTGTTATTTTACTTTATGTCACAATACTTATGGCTATTCTCTCTTATTTTACAAGGTTTACATCAGGAGGGAGAATGCCGGCAGCTAGAATTCTGGGCTGGAAAAGGAGCAAATATTAGAGACCTATTCTACGCAACTCCAAAAGTCCTGAAACTCCACGGAACGTCTTAAAATAAATAAAGAAAAATCCTCGCCAAAGATGAAGGCCAGGGGGCCCACACCCTGCTCACGAGGGTGGGGGCGCCCCCCCCCCTAGGGCGCGCCCCCTACCTCGTGGGCCCCCTGGTGGCTCTCCGGCGTCCATCTTCTCCTATATGAGGTCTTTCAGTGAGAAAAAAATAAGGAGGAACTTTTCGGGATGAGACTCCGCCGCCACGAGGCGGAACCTTGGCGGATCCAATCTAGAGCTCCGGCAGAGTTGTTCTGCCGGGGAAACTTCCCTCTGGGAGGGGGAAATCATCACCATCGTTATCACCAATGCTCCTCTCGTCGGGAGAGGGCAATCTCCATCAACATCTTCACCAGCACCATCTCATCTCCAAACCCTAGTTCATCTCTTGTATCCAATTCTTGTCTCGAAGTCCGGGATTGGTGCTAGTAGGTTGCTAGTAGTGTTGATTACTCCTTGTAGTTGATGCTAGTTGGTTTAATTGGTGGAAGATCATATGTTCAGATCCTATATGCATATTATTACTCCTCTGATTATGAACATGGATATGCTTTGTGAGTAATTACGTTCGTTCCTGAGGACAGGGGAGAAGTCTTGCTATGAGTAGTCATGTGAATTTGGTATTAGTTTGATATTTTGATAAGATGTATGTTGTCTAGCCTCTAGTGGTGTTATGTGAACGTCGACTACATAACACTTCACCATTATTTGGGCCTAGAGGAAGTCATTAGGAAGTAATAAGTATATGATGGGTTGCTAGAGTGACAGAAGCTTAAACCCTAGTTTATGCGTCACTTTGTAAGGGGCTGATTTGGATCCATATGTTTCATGCTATGGTTAGGTTTACCTTAATACTTTTGTTGTAGTTGCGGATGCTTGCAATAGAGGTTAATCATAAGTGGTATGCTTGTTCAAGTAAGAACAGCACCCAAGCACCGGTCCACCCACATATCAAATTGTCAAAGTATCGAACGCGAATCATGTGAACATGATGAAAACTAGCTTGACGATATTCCCATGTGTCCTCGGGAGCGCTTTTCCTATTATAAGAGTTTGTTTCGGCTTGTCCTTTGCTACAAAAGGATTGGGCCACCTTGCTGCACTTTATTTACTTTTGTTACTTGTTGCTCGTTACAATTTATCCCGTCACAAAACTATCTGTTACCACTTATTTCAGTACTTGCAGAGAATACCTTGCTGAAAACCGCTTATCATTTCCTTCTGCTCCTCGTTGGGTTCGACACTCTTACTTATCAAAAGGACTACGATAGATCCCCTATACTTGTGGGTCATCACCGGGCATGACCCAGGAAAGTGTGTCCGGCCGAAGTTAATCGAGCGTGGTGGGTAAGTTGGTGCACCCCTGTAGGGAAGAAAACATCTATCGATAGCCTGTCCTACGGTAACGGACACTTGGAGTTGTATCTCGATCGATACAACTAGAACTGGATACTTGTGACGAGTAATGGATGGTGATGAGAAATGGATAGTATGGCTCTAGGATTGCTTTCTCGCAGGGAGTCGAGAAAGGATCTCTGGCCGAGGTTGATAACACTTCTACTACTTTACTTTATGCTCCTCTACTCCCTCCTGTTGCTGCAAGATGGTGGGTCCAGAAGATGCTAGTCTTCGATAGGCTAGGCTTTCCCCTTCTCTTCTGGCATTCTGCAGTTTAGTCCACAGATACAGCCCATTTCCTTTGATACAGGTGCATACTTAGTTTAGATCTGATGTAAGTCTTGCGAGTACTTTGGATGAGTACTCACGGTTGCTTTGCTACCCCTTTTCCCCCTTTCTTCTTCTTTCCGGTTGATGCAACCAGATGTCGGAGCCCAGGAGCCAGATGCCACCGTCGATGCCTACTACTACGTGGAGACTGCCGACGACCAGGAGTAGTTAGGAGGCTCTCAGGCAGGAGGTCTTGCCTTTTCGATCGGTGTTGCTTTTGTTCTAGCCTTCTTAAGGCAGACTTGTTTAACTTATGTCTGTACTCGGATATTGTTGCTTCCGCTGACTCTTGTGTATTCGAGTTTATGTATTCGAGCCCTCGAGGCCCCTGGCTTGTAATATAAAGCTTGTATTATTTTAATTTGTGTCTAGAGTTGTGTTTTGATGTCTTCCCGTGAGTCCTTGATCTTGGTCGTACACATTTGCGTGTATGATTAGTGTACGGTCAAATCGGGGGTGTCACACTAGCTCCTGTGCTTACCCCTACGTTCCCGATTGTTCGACTAGGCGGTAAAGGGAGCACCTCTGTGATTGTTACTACCGGGTCATCCGTGTTAGTACCTCAGACTGGGTGAAACCGAAAGCTAGCAATCTTAAAGGATCACATTGGTTGGCAACGACGGAAGTGAAAATTTTGGTTCATTAATACCATAGAGTTCGGGAACTTTCCCCGAACTAAATCCTCAATATTTTCCTCCCACATTGATCAGAGTTGAGGTTTCATGATCATGGTCAGCATGAGGACCCAAGGAAAGGAACCGATAGCGGGACTATTTTCTTTGGAAGATGTTTCTTACATCAAAAAGTAATATAACATATCTCTCCACGTACCTTTGTTTATAAAATTGTATGTCCGGATTGCCTTGTTTGCCATAAATCTTTGCCCTCAAAAGGCTTTATAAAAAAAGACAAACACTCCCCGGCTGCTGGGCGAGGAGGTTGAAGCCGAAGGTCGGTCAACAAAGTTTTGTACAATGCAGATCTGAGCATTAATGATGTAAAGTACTTGGATACATAGAGTCATTACACATAATTTGTGATACTATGGATATCGATCCTTAATTCAGCCACCCGTGCCCACATTAAGGCTCGGGGGCTACTGGGCTTCGTGCTCATTATTTATAAATACTAAAGGGGCACGTCGATCCCCTGATCTGGTGTTGCCACCCGACCAGTGGTTCGGGGGCTACTGCATTGCCTATTCAATGCAGAAAATTCAAAGTGCTCAATGTTCGGCATGACCGAACTATGGACAAGCGCGTCTTCGGACAACAATAAGTACCATCTGGGACTTATCCGGCATCACGCTAATATATCACGGCGACTTCTCACGACCCTCTCTCAAGGGCCCGTCCGCCGATCACTATCTCCTCTAATGTGCATCTCGGATTTTAGGCCGACACACACCTTGAGGGCTACTAGCTATATATCTCGTCAGTAAATAAACTGCAAACAATCAGCCCGAGCCTGAGGTGGTGCATCATCTCGGAAGCAGTCCGGCATAAAGCTCGGTTGTAAGTGGTTGGCTCCATAGAGGGCATTTCTGGTATTAAGCTTGGCTAAACTCCTTCAACTTTTTTGAACCAAGGTTATCTATGACACCTGGGATACAGTCCGGCGTTGGAGCTTGGATATAGTCTGGCGTAGTGGAGCTTGGATACAGTCCGGCGTTGGTGCTTGGCTGCCAAACATACCTCGAATGCAGTCCGGCATTGGAGCTCGGATGCAAGAGGACAACGCCACGCGGGAACAACTTCAAACCCGAGGTATGGCGTGAAAAATAATAAGGCATTGATAAAGGCCGAGAACTTAAAGGGGCTCCTCGGATACCCGATTTGTAAACCCTTCGGATTCACTTCGGCGATACTCAAGATCGAAGATGAGAAGATTTGTTGAACCAGTTTTCAAGACCGACGACCGAAGATGAAGAACAGTTCAGAAGAATCGAGGAGCATCCCCAACTTGAAGACTGGTTCAGGGGGCTACTAACGGTGTCCTGAACTAGGGGGTACTCACCACGTCGTCTCCCGATCAGTTGGATTGGGCCGTGGACCCCCATGGCCGTTTACTCATGGGCCAGTTCGGACTACCAAAGTATACACGAGGAAGATTTCACAAGACTTGGTGATCAAGACAAGGACTCCTCTCCACCAACGTATTCGGTTAGGACTCTTGTTATCCTAGGCCTCCGGTACATTATATAAGCCGAGGCCGGGCTAGTCGATAGATCATTATGACATTACTCATCATACCCTTAGGTCTTAGACCACAACATATGATCTCGAGGTAGATCAACTCTTGTAACCTTATATTCATCAAGATCAATCAAGCAGGAAGTATTGCCTCAATAGAGAGGGCCCGAACCTGGGTAAACATCGTGTCCCCTGTCTCCTGTTACCCATCGATCCATGACACACAGCTTGGGACCCCCTACCCGAGATCCACCGATTTTGACACCGACAATGGTGCTTTCATTGAGAGTTCCGCTGTGTGATCAGTAAAGGATCAATGGCTTGTCTGCAGATTAACTGGAACGTTGGCATCTTCGTCACCGGCTCGACTGGTCACCTTGGCTCGACCGAGGACAATACTCCACGTCGGATCGTCATGTCCGGACAATGACCTTCATCAACATCAACTCTGATCTCTCTCAGATCATGGAGGAATCATCCATGGAGCCCGGGGGCTCAACGTCAACATTGCCCCCGTGTGACCATGCTGTTTTTTTGGACAACAAACTTGTATCCGCTGCCACCACCTCCTCGAGCATCGCTTTGACGATTCCTTCGGTGGAATTGTGCGGAATTAAGTCGACAACAGCCATGCAAAATTTCGTCGAGTAGAGGCATACTAGTGATCCCGTTCATTAAATGAAAACTCATGTCTATGGCTAGAAAACTTAACTATCTTTGATTAACGAGCTAGTCAAGTAGAGGCATACTAGTGACACTATGTTTGTCTATGTATTCACACATGTACTAAGTTTCCGGTTAATACAATTCTAGCATGAATAATAAACATTTATTATGGTATAAGGAAATATAAATAACAACTTTATTATTGCCTCTAGGGCATATTTCCTCCAGGTGCAAGGCAAAGGGCTCCATCCAGATCATGAGTAGCCGTCCAAGCGCGGCAAGGGCATACCATAGCGTGAGTAATCAGAGGCAGCGACATCCATTCTAGGCCAATGTGTCCGCATGAGGAGTAGTGTGGCGGATCCTGCAATGGAGGCGGGGTCTAAAGGAGCAGAAACTGCGGTGTCTAACCTGCTTCGCGAATTGGAGAGGATGAGGCAACGACATGGACGTCAAAGGCATAGCGAGAGTTTGTCGGCGTCATGAAGGGGGTGGGGATGAGATTTAGAGTTTCGGGTCCTCCACGGGGGCTGAATTCCTGTAATCTTGCTGTCAATCTCTTCTGAAATTTTGCTCATTATTAGACGGACGCTAGGGGCGGAAGGTTTTTTTTATGGGAGGGGCGGAAGGTTTCGTGAGTTTCATCTGCCTATAGAATTTGCTAAACGTACATTTTGGTGGGGCTATTATTACGATTGATGGTTATATTCAATCAAATGGGACAGATTGTAAGGTGGAAATTGGTTCGATGTTCTGTGTACATGTGTTGGGATGCGTTTAGGAAAGAATATGTTTGCTCTTTTAATAGTAGTAGAGAAAAAGAAAAAAAAAGAATGTTTTTTTAAATCCTTTTTTCTTTTCTTTTTCTTTTCTTGCAAGAAAAGGAAAAGAAGTAGTCTTTACCTTAAATATAAATCCCAGCCATCGTCGTTCCTATCGAATAGTTAATCTGGATCCGTCTTGAAAAAAAAGTCCTAGGATGGCGATGTCGACGGCGACGCGGATGCTGGCGCCCCACCCCGCCCCCGGTCTCCTCCGCTCCACCGGTGAGGGGTTCTGTCACCCGCCGCGGTCACGAGGGATCGAGCGGAGGGCGAGGGCATGGGTTCTGTCTGTTTGTCCGAAGAAGAGAAGCAGAGCAGAGCAATGGTCGGATCGGAGCGAAGCGGAGCAGAGCAATGATCGGATCGGAGCAGAGCAATAGGGTGGATGGATGGATGGATGGATAGGCATTATATATCCGTAGTACTAATATTTGTTTTGTTTTTGTTTTTGTACAAGACGCTGCTGCAGGCGCAAAGAAACGCCGCTGGTACCCTTTTGTAGCATGCTTCCATATGCAAATTTATATTAAATATTTTGAGTTATTCATAACTCTAAATAAAAATCATAATATTTTTTTCATTTATACAACTTATATCAAATAGGTTTATCTCTTGTTTGTTATTTTTATTTAATAATAACACAAACTATATATTGGTGCTAAAGTATTATTTATTTATTTTTGAATTTCACAATGACTAAATCTTGTACTAAAATATTTTAAAGTAATAGGAAACTCTAGTGCGTTCTTTTCTTTTCTTGGAAGCAAGGAAAGAAAATATTTCTCTTCTTAATAAATAAATAAAGTAAATCCCAAGCGACCGTCGAATCTAATCCAGTCCAAATAATAATTCTTGTCGAGACCCAGCCAACGATGTCCATGGCGGCGACCCGGATGCTGGCGCGCCGCGCCGCCCCCGGCCTCCTCCGTTCCGCCGCCAGCCCCGGCCTCGCGCTGCCGGCGGTGCTGCAGGCGCAAGGACGGTGGTACCGCGCAGCAGGAGGGGACCCGTCGCCGTCGTTCTACGAGCCGCCGCCGACCCCGGCGAACCTGGGCCTGAGCATCGTCCCGGAGAAGAAGGCGTTTGTGGTGGAGCGCTTCGGCAAGTACCTCAAGACCCTGTCGTCGGGGATCCACCTCCTGATGCCCGGCGTGGACCGCATCGCCTATGTGCACTCGCTCAAGGAGGAGGCCATCCCCATCCCGGACAACTCGGCAATCACAAAGGACAACGTCTCGATACAGATCGGAGGGGTGCTATACGTCAAGGTTTGATTTTTCTTGGATTTCCTTTTCGATTCTTGTTTAGCTTAGAAGAAGAATCTACTCTACTTAGTACTATTCATGAACTGAATCGAATCTAATGTCGATTGGATTGGAATCGAAACAGATCGTCGACCCCTACATGGCCTCTTACGGCGTGGAGAACCCCGTCTATGCTGTCATCCAACTTGCGCAGACAACCATGAGGAGTGAACTTGGCAAGATTACCCTCGACAAGACCTTTGAGGAGAGGGACACGCTCAACACCAACATTGTGGTATGTATTATAATTTCATCTTCATCTTCTTCAGAGGGACTTATCTTCAGTATAGAGATTTCTTCTGTTTTGTTTCCCAACTACAGAAGTCAATCAATGAGGCAGCAGAAACTTGGGGTTTGAAGTGTCTTCGCTATGAAATCAGTATGTTTCTTTTCTTTCTTTCTTTCTTCAACTAGAGTATGTTTCTTCAACTGATGCTTGTCTATCTTTCTAGGGGACATCACTCCTCCAGATGGAGTCAAGAAGGCCATGGAGATGCAGGCCGCAGCAGAGCGCAAGAAACGTGCTCAGATCCTCGAGTCTGAAGGTAGTAGCTTTTACTAACTTGATTCTTCTTGTTTAGTTTAACAACCTTCTTCAGTTTTTATTTATCTGATCTGATGATAAAGTTGCACAATGAATCCTGACTCATGTCAGACAAGTGCTCTGCCCATATACTAGTGCTAGATGCAAGTTGCAAATTAAGTCCTGCTTCCTGATTTATGCTGCCAAGCATATAGTGTCGGATTTCATCGTATGGCAAACTGCTCTTCAGTTTAACAACATTCTGTTTTTATGCGAGATAAGTTGCACAATCAGTTTAACAACACTAAATCCTACTACTTGCTACCTGACTGATATTGACAAGTGCTCTGGTTCACCCCATATTATATACTAGTGCTATATGTAAGTTGCAAACTAATAAATCCTGCTAACTTACTGATATTGCCAGTAGACACTGTTGGAATCCTGCTACCATACTCATGTTGCCAAGTAGACAGTGTTCGATTTCATCAGACCAAACTTGTATGGGCCCTTCAGTTTAACAACATTCTATTTTTATGCCATGATAAGTTGCACACTGAATCCTGCTTGCTACCTTATATTCAGCCCATGTGCTATGCTAGTTATAAGTTGTAAATTGAATCTTGCTATGCTACCTGACTGATGATGTTGCCCTTAATAGTGTTAGTTTTCATCAGACCAAACTCGTATCGCCAACTCTGTTTGAGCTCTTACACCATGTTTTGTACAATAAACTAGAGATTTAACTCCAGGTTTTGTTTTCTTCTCTTGTGCCAGGTGCTATGATGGAAAATGCAAACAAAGCAAAGGGTACGTGACATCTGTTTTATTATCCTGCCCCGCAGATTCTGAAATATTTTTGCTTGCTCTGCTGGTCAAAATAATGTTAGGATTGCAAGTCCTGCTATTCCTCGCAACTGTTGTTAGGATTGGAAGTAATAATGGATAATACCGCCTCATGGACTTGTTCTTAATTTCTTTCTGCTTGCATGTATTTTTTTCCCTCATCCATTCAAGGAGATTGAACCTGATGCATTTCTACACAGGGCAGGGGTTTAAATTATGTCTCACTTGTACAGAAGGTTCACTAGCTAGACACATGCATCTTATGGCAATGAATTTCATGAAACATCAAGTATGCATTTTAGCACAGATGTTCAGTTCTACTGTTTGTATTGTTGGACGACTATACATACTTGAAGAGCTATTCTGATTATAATAAATGATGTCCCAGTTGACAAAACCAAAGTCTTGTCATTTCTACTATATTTATTATTTGCTTGGAACATATTTCGATTGTTGCCCTCTGGTCTGGTGAAGCTAAAAAGTGTTGCTTGACTCTTGGACTTACGCTTGTTTTTCTATGTGGACACCAGGTGAAGCTGAAGCGATTCTTGCCAGGTCGCAAGCCACTGCTGAAGGGATCAGGATGGTCTCAGAGTCGTTTAAAACTGAAGGCAGCACGGAGGTATCACGTATTATTATTTTTTCTTGATGGAATAGTTGCTCGTTCCTTGAATTAAGATTTTGCTTTTGCCTAACAAAACATACATGGCTGCTTGTGATTTGTACTGCAGGCTGCCAGCTTGAGGATTGCTGAACAGTACATCAGAGCATTCAGTGAACTGGCTAGAAGTGTGAGTTGTTGAATCTTAATAATTATAGTATATACACGACTCTTGGCGTTTGCTAGCTGATATGAAATTTCATTGTACTTACTGATGCGTGTGTGTTTTGCCAAACTGCAGACGAACACGATGCTTCTTCCCAGCGACGCAGGCAACCCGGGGACAATGATTGCCCAGGCGCTCCAGATATACAACCACACGTACAAGCAGAAACTGACGCTGGGAAGCCCCAGCCCCAGCCCCAGCAAGCGGGCAGAAGAGGAGGCTGATTTGTCCCTTGGGATGCCATCCGTGAGCGACCTCGGCACCTTTGAGCACCACAAGTAGAGAGAGTATCTTCTTTTTTCTTTTCTTTTCTTTTCTTTTCTTTTCTGTTAGGAAGGAGAGGAATGAATAGCTAGACTGGGTAGATAGATTGCTAGGGAGGAAGTGCAACTTTGTCACGAGAGAAGATTTACTGATTTGCTAGGAGCAGCTTTGAGAGCAAGCTTTTTGTCTCTCTATATGAATTGAGTTGAGTGGTGTTACACGCACAACCTTTGAATATGTTGCATGAGATATTTTATTTTATTAGTTTTGGTGCAACGATGTTTTCAGCTTTTCTTGTCAAGTTTTTGTTGCTACAGTTTTTTTTTTGGGGGGGCATGAAATCTGATAGATTTTACTACAAAAGAATGCTGCCTAAGTTAAGTTGATTGTTAATGTTGTGCTGGCTCTTTTGTTTGTTGTCAATTGTTGTTGTGCTGGCTCTTTTGTTTGTTGTCAATTGTTGTTGTAGCAGCAGGAAATAAATAAATCTTATTATCCTACGGACGGGCGGGCATGCACAAACCAGGTTAGGTTACTTGTAGAGAAAATAATCCCTCAGATAACAACAAGACTTGCTTTGCATATATGTATACATGTTGCACGGACAGATATGCATGTTTGTTGTTAATAGCTAGTCAGTGGCATCATCCTCCTCCTTGGGCGGCGACTGTTGTTGACGATGGGTAGGGCTAGGGCTAGGGGAAGGCGACTGTTGTTGAGGATGGGTAGGGCTAGGGCTAGGGGAAGGCGACTGTTGTTGAGAGGGAGGGGAAGGCTTGGCGACGCCGGTGAGGTAGTCGAGCGCCGTGACAACGTCGGCGATGGAGGGGCGCATGGTGGCATCCTCCTGCAGACACATGGCGGAGATGGCGAGCGCCTGGTAGAGCCCCTTGGTTGGGTATGCGCCGCGGAGGAGCGGGTCGGCCATCTCCCTGAAGCGCTTCTTGCTCTTGAAGCGCGGTGCCGCCCACTGCACAAGGTTGTGCTCATCACGGGGCCTGGACGTGTCGATGACGCGCCGCCCCGTGATGATCTCGAGGAAGACGACGCCGAAGCTATAGACGTCGGACATGGTGGTGAGCTTGCCCGTGAGCGCGTACTCGGGGGCGCAGTAGCCGTAGGTGCCCATGACCCTGGTGGAGACATGGGTCTTGTCGCCGACGGGGCCGACCTTGGCAAGGCCAAAGTCGGAGAGGTGCGCGCGGAAGCAGCCGTCGAGGAGGATGTTGGAGGCCTTGAAGTCGCGGTAGATGACGGGCGGGCCGGGGCGGCGGGAGGCGTCGTGGAGGTACTCGAGGCCCCGGGCGGCGCCCTGCGCGATGCGCATGCGCATGGCCCAGTCGAGCCCCCGGGACGACGGCGGCAGGTCCAGGAGGTGGTCCTCGAGGGAGCCCTGGGGCATGAACTCGTAGACGAGCATGCGGTGGTTGGCGTCGGCGCAGTAGCCGATGAGGGTGACGAGGTGGGGGTGCTTGAGGAGGCTGAGCATGAGCACCTCCACCAGGAACTCGCGCGTGCCCTGCAGCCCGTTGCGGTCCAGCTGCTTCACCGCCACCTCCGTGCCGTCCCGCAGCCGCCCACGGTACACCGGCCCGAACCCGCCCTCGCCCAGCATCGAGTCCACCCGGAACCCGCCGCTGGCCTCCGAGAGCTCGGCGAATGTGAATGCGCGCGCCGTCACCGCCGCCTCCTCCTTGTTCATCCCCAGGATCTCGTCAGCCACCCGCCGGTTGTGCTGGTGCGTCGCTGCCCACATTGCAAATCTCAGTGTCTCTTATTTCACCTCACCTATCTATATATCATTATGTATGTAATGTAGGTACCTGATTCTGCAACAATCTCATCGACGAGGGTGGCAAGGTTGTTGTTGTTGCTGCTGCTGCGGGCGCCCTCCTCCTCTTGATGATCGTCATCTCGTCGCAGCAGATTAGGGGGGCGGACGGTGACGGCTGGAGCGTCTCGGGGAGGCGGCTTCTTGGTTGTGGAAGAAGGTACGGCCGCCGGACCACCACCACCACCATGACCATGATCCAGGAGCTTGTCGGCGCCGGACTGGAAGCAACACAAGATGCCCATCCTTCCTTGCTTGCTTGCTAGGTGGTGAATGCTTGAGCAAATTCTATTCTACTACCTAACGATACATAGAAAGAATTTGCCCAAGCATTCAATCCAATCCAATTTGATTCGATTCTTCGATCCAATCCCAATCGACACGACGGGCAAGGTCATTGGCCGGCCCACCGGAATCCATGCCATGCCGTGCCATGCCATGCCATGCCACCCACATGCTAAGCTAAACAAACGGAGGGTTGATGGTTTGCCCGGCTGGCATGCCCCCCTCCTAATTTTAGTTACTGCATTTCTTTCTATCTATCTATCTATCCCTAGCTTGCTTCTTGTTTCAGGATAAGATGCACATAGGATAGGATAGGATTCATACATCAAAGCAAGTGAGTGAAGTGATGCTCAATTCAATTGATTATTGCCATCTCCATCAAACCAAAATTCTATATTCTTTCTTGTCAACTCTCTCCTCTTGTCGCGACGACAAGAAAAGAAAAGAAAAGAACAGAAAAGAAAAAGGCTCAACTCTCAACTGATTTCCTCACCACCGCCAGTACCACTAATCTTACAGTTGTCGTCGTCATCAGCAGCAGCGCTGCTCATCAGGTTTAGGTTCATCACAACTGGTTGCTGACCCTGACCGCCATCATCTGAAGGTAATGCTGCAGCTTCCACCTGCAGTTCCAGGCGAGCATCCATGGCCAATATCTCCCAGTCGTGGTGGCGCAGAAATGAAAACACACCATCCTCTTTGCGCACAAGTAACACAAGACAAGATAAAGCAGACATTATAAGAAAACTACGTACTGAAGGAAATCCAGGAGGCAGCCATATATATCTATCTATGTATGAGTGTCAAGAAAGAAGTAGCTGTCGACAAACCTCCATTCCGGACGGCCTCGATCTGAAAGACTCCCGAACCCCGTGGCCCTGTGACCGGGAACGTGCACGACACGGATCGGCGCCGATGACCCAAAACGACAGATGCATCGTACCATGGTCCTCTAGCTATAGGGACCCCGATCACTTGTACAACCTCTGGGTTCTCGCTAGCCTTGTCGATCGCCTTGCTGGATTGTAGGCACATATCATCATCATCATACAAGTCATGAAAGAAGGAAGGAAAGAAAGATTTAATAGGAGATATATGGAGTATGTTTTTTGCTGGTGCATATATATCTATCTAATTTAACTGAAAAAAGTGTCCAAACCTGCATATAGTACAGGTACAGGTACAGATAGAGGGTATACATAGAAAAAGCAAGCAGGTAGTAGTAAATCCGAAGAAAGGTGATAAATATCATGTACGCAAGGTGATAAATTCGAAGACCTCCGTTTCGGTGAATAAGTCATTTGCGTAGTTCTAGGTTGACGATTTAACTATCTAAATATGTATTATATGTGACAAAGAATATATATTTAGAAACTACATCCGTGTACAAATCTAGTGATATAATTTTCATGACATATAACACAAATTTAATTCCTCAAATCGATGACCTAGAACTACGCTAATGACTTATTCACCTAGACGGAGGTAGTACTGTAAATGTTGAATTGATTCTACAGAGCAGAGCAGATGCAGATGAGGATGCAGATGCAGACCTGGTGCATCCGTGGAAGATGGCGAGGTCGTTGATGGCGCTGAGGGCGACTCCCCCGGCCAGGCTGATGGCCCCGATGGTCACCACCTTCCGGACTGCCGTCGACCTCTTCTGGATCTTCTCTCCGGCGGCACCGGCACCGGCCCAGTAAGAGTAGGAGGAGGAGCTGAGACCAACCAACCAACCAAACAAGACATGAGATGCGCCCTCCCCTCCCCTCACTCACTGCTGGAAAGAAAACCCACTGCTCGCTTACCGTCCGGCGGATCTTCCGGCCAGCAGGGGAAGGCCAAGGACGAGCTTCCTCGCCCTCTTCCACGCCGCCGGCGGCATCGACATTTTTCTTTTTTTTCTTTTTTGAGCGAAGCGAAGGTTCCTCTTCTTGGTTGGTTGTGAGGGAGGAGTGGGCCGGGCCGGAGAGTCAGGCCCAGCCCAGGGGAAGTTTCCTTCCCTTGCTCATCCAGGGTAGAGGAGAGCAGAGAGGGAGTAAAATGCATAAAACCATCATTTTCGCGTCATACCTCTCGAAAAACCATCACTTTACAAAACGTGACATTTTGCACTGGACCAAAAAATTGACCGTGGAAAAAAACATCAATGGTAGATACTAACCGTTTGGATGACGTCATGCTGAGTTGGCAAAAGAAAAACTCCACATAGGCAAATTGGACTTAGTCTTCTTCTTCCTCCTTCCTCGTTTTCTCACATCTGGATCCCGAGCACCCAACCCCATCCACCCCGGATCCGTGCTACCCAGTAGTCGCGTCGCCCCTGATCCTCGCTGTTGTGTCCTGATGTCGCGCCCCAAGGTTCACACCTCCTCGTTCCTTTGGACCTCACGCCAGCATGAGGACGGTGACACCAGTGGCAGCGCACCTTGTTGGAAACATGACCTAGAGGCGATAATAAATTGGTTATTATCATATTTCTTGCTCATGATAAATGTTTATTATTCATGCTAGAATTGATCAAGCCCACCCGTCATGCTGAGTTGGCTAAAGAAAAACTCCATGTAGGCAAATTGGGGTTAGTCTTCTTCTTCCTTCTTCCTCATTTTCTCACATCTAGATCTCGAGTACCCAACCCCGTCTGCCCCGGATTCGTGCCGCCCAGCAGTCGCGTCACCCCTGATTCGCGCTGCTGCGTCACACTGTCACGCCCCAAGGCTCACACCTCTCGTTCCTTTGGACCTCACGCCAGTAGGAGGACGACGACACCAGCGGCAACGCACCCTATGATAATGGGTCAAATCAAAAGCCCAACTTTAAAAACTATTAGTATATAGCAAGTATAATAGAAGAAGAAGACGCAAGCGAAAATTCACTGGCGTGGACGAGCTCGCCTGCTCGCTTTATCGCCAGGCGTCGATTGCTCTGGGAGGTGGGTTTGGTGCGGTATTCACGCGGCTTATTTAATGCGTGGGTTGGACGGGAGACTTGACGGATGTACGGTGTGTATAGTCGAACGTCCAGGAACTATGGACGGCGTTTTAGCAAACGACATCGTAACGGTGGTTGCCAGGGGAAGACGGCATGTGGGTCGGCCCACCAACTACATGTACTCCGCCCGGGGCAGGCGCGGGAGGTCCATTTAACCCCAATCGATCCGCAAATTGAGAGAAGAGAAACCCTAGCTGCTGTTTCAATCGATCACCAAATCGAAATCAAGGAACCATAGCTGGTGAAGACGGCAAACCCGAACTAATAAGGCGTGGATCCGGTGGCGCTGCCAATCGTTTCTTGCCCGGACTAATATGCTCATATTGTGATTGACTGATTGTGATGCGCGTGCTCAATTAGGTGTGAGGAGTTAACTGGAGTATCATGTAGCTCGTAGTAAATGGTGTACGTACTGTACCTGTAAATTCAGTTTTATGGTGTGTGTGTGTGTGTGTTTAGCAGTCGAAGTAGCAAATGGCGTGGAAGCAGTCATCTACTCCAGGATGTACATACAGTAGGCCTTCTGAATTTTTTGGATGGGCTGACCGGTGACATAATTTTTTGTTACAATTACACACGAACAATTTCGATTTTTCACTGTGGTTTTGTGGTTTGAAGGATAAATATGGATATCTGACAAGTCTAGCGTAAATATATTTTTAGCCAATATTGTTTTCCAAAATAGAAATGAAAAACAATTTTTTTGGGTTTTGTCATCTTGTCTTTCTTTTCCAGGTGTATATCAATGAGCCCAACCTTAGAATTGGTCATTTTAATTTTTCGGGCGCTAGACTGGTGTGATTTTTTTAAACGAATTTGGAGAATGTCAATTTTATTGTGTTTTTGTGTTATCAGGTACAGTCACAGACGCCCTGATGAGTGTACCGCACTGCCTTTTTTTAGCTACTAATGTTTTTGTAAAACATAACTGAACAAACAGATTTTTTGGTTTTGTCAGAGATTTTTTTTTCCTAGTGGGTTAGATCATTGAGGCTAATATGTGAAATACTTTTATGAAAGTATGCCAAACTTATGCGATTTCCCCCCATGACCACCATTACATATATGCGGGTCAGATAAATATAATGTTTTCCGGATGCCAATTCATGCCAATACATCACACAAAATGGATTTGTACCTATTCAATTTATGTACATTTTTTTACATTTGCTCAGTTTTCCACGGATCTTTCTGGTTTTCTCAACATGTAGGCCTGTATTTTCGCAGTGATTTTGTATTGCTATCCGTCATGGAGGGATGTTTGCTTTGTAGAAACAGATCCTCATTTTCCGTTGATTGTGGACATAATATTGGAAAAGTTCGACAATGGTGAGTGGTTTATCTGATCTTTGGGGCTTACAACAGGGGAAGGTATATACAGCACCAGCATGGTAAGTCATTTGGTTCGACGAATGAAGATCAAACACTGAATAAATTGTCCAACTTGGCCGCAATACCTGCCAGAGTGGTCAGGGCATGAGGTACACTTTTTTGTTTTTGTTTTTTGGGGTTGAACCATGCACAGAGACCGGCACGTAAGCGCACCCCGGGGTTCGTTAATCGTTGAAATCACTTCAGGACCCGAATACAGTGAGTAATAGTCCACAAAATGGGCCAGAATCAGCCAAAACTGTGAGTGTTGATCACCAACACGTAAGCGCACCCCGGGGTTCGTTAATCGTGGAAATTACTCCGGGACCCCAAAATAGTGATTAATATTCCACGAAATGGGCCAGAATCACCCAAAACAGTGAGTGTTGATGACCGACACGTAAGTGCACCTTGGGTTCAACAACTATGGAAATCGTTTCGGGACCCCAACACGATGGGTAATAGTCCAAAAATGGGTCAAAATTGACAAACACCGCGAGTGTTGATGACCGACACGAAAACGCACCCGGGTTTCATCAATCGTGGTAATACCTCACGGACCCCAAAACTGAGTAATAGTCCAAGAAACGGGCCAGAATCGACCAAACTGCGAGTCTTGACGACCAACACGTATGCATACCTTGGGGTTCGACAACCATGGAAATCGCTTTGGAACCACAAAACGTTGAATAATAGTCCACGAAACGGGTCAAAATCGACAAAATCCGCGAGTGTTGATGACCGACACATAAACAAGCCCGGGGGTTCGTTCATGGTGGAAATCACTCCGGGACGCCCAAACAGTGAGTAATAGTCCACGAACCGGGCCAGAATCGGCCAAAACTGTGAGTATTGATGACCGACACGTAAGCACACCTCAGGGTTCATTAATCATTGAAATCACTCTGGGTCCCGAAAACAGTGAGTAAAAGTCCATGAAACGGTCCAGAATCAGCCAAAACTGTGAATGTTGATCACCAACACGTAAGCGCACCACGGGGATCGTTAATCGTGGAAATCACTCCGATACCCAAAAAAGTGATTAATAGTCCACGAAATGGGCCAGAATCGGCCAAAACTGTGAGTGTTGACGACCGACACGTAAGCACACCTTCGGGTTAAAAAACCATGGAAATCGCTTTGGGACCACAAAGCGTTGAGTAATAGTCCACGAAACGGGTCAGAATCGACAAAAACCGTGAGTATTGATGACCGACACATAAACACGCCCAGGGGTTTGTTAATGGTGGAAATCACTCCGGGACGCCAAAACAGTGAGTAATAGTCCACAAAACGGGCCATAATCGCCCAAAACTATGAGTGTTGATGCCCGACACATAAGTGCACCTGGGGTTCGACAACCATGGAAATCGCTTTGCGACCCCAAAACGGTGAGTAATAGTCCGTGAAACGGCTCAGAATCAGCCAAAACTGTGAGTGTTGATGACCGACATGTAAGCGCATCCTGAGGTACTTAATCGTGGAAATCACTCTGGGGCCCCAAAAAAGTGAGTAATAGTCCATGAAACGGGCCAGAATCAGCCAAAACTATGAGTGTTGATGACCGACACGTAAGCGCACCCCGGGGTTCGTTAATCGTGGAAATCACTCCGGGACTCCAAAACAGTGATTAATAGTCCACGAAACGGGCCAGAATTGGCCAAAACAGTGAGTGTTGACTACCGACACGTAAACGCACCTTGGGGTTCAACAACGATGGAAATCGTTTCGGGACCCCAAAATGATGAGTAAAAGTCCACGAAACGGGTCAGAATTGACAAAGACCGCGAGTGTTGATGATTGACACGAAAACACACCCGGGGTTCGTCAATCGTGAAAATCACTCCGGGACCCCAAAACAGTGAGCAATAGTCCAAGAAACGGGCCAGAATCAGCCCAAACTGCGAGTCTTGATGACCAACATGTAAGCGCACCTTGGGGTTTGACATCCATGGAAATCACTTTGGGACCCCAAAATGGTGAGTAATAGACCACGAAACGGGCCAGAATCGGCCAAAACTGTGAGTTATGATGACCAGCACATAAACGCACCCCGGGTTCGTCAATCATGGGAATCACTTCGGACCCGAAAACTAAGTAATAGTCCACGAAACGGGCCAGAATCGGCGAATGTTGATGACAGACACATAAACACGCCCCGGGGTTCGTTAATGGTGGAAATCACTCCGGGCCCCAAAACAGTGAGTAATAGTCCACGAAACGGGCCAGAACCGGCCAAAACTATGAGTGTTGATGACCGACACGTAAGAGCACATCGGGGTT